>NW_027504492.1:0-24124 GCF_021521415.1 Bidens hawaiensis
TCACACCCTTGATGAAATCACAAAATAGTCAAAATTAAATGAGCAAACGTTAATATGAATCCAAGGTAAATGATTGGCGTACAATATGAAAAAATAAAAATACTGAATTCCTTTTTATACCAACTTTGTGTTTACCCACAATAACATATATAGTTTTTGAACGGGCAACATTTTTTTTATTAAAGTTAAAACGACAGGTACAAAACATTCAAACTAGCAAGACACTAGTCAACATAACATCCCCAACAACAATAACAATTTAAATTTACACCAATCCTTCCATAAAAAAAGATGTATTCCAGATCTATTTTTAACCAAAGATAATGAAGACTTTTAATGTCCACACAACATCGCCCACTGTCACCGCTGAACCCTAAACACTATATCATTACGAGCCTTCCATAAACACCAAAACGAAACAAGATAACCCGCATGAAAATACTTCGCCTTTTTCCTTGAGACGTTTGCAAACTTATGAATCTCAAGGATATCCCAGATATTAAAGGCGTAAATATGAAGAACCTTGCACCAAAGTGAGATTGCTTACCAAACCCGTTGAGCTAAGCCACACGAAACAAAAATATGGCCGGTTGTCTCTTCCAACTCGCGACACACGGGACAATCTACAGAATCCACAATAATATTTCTTTTTACCAGTAACGTCAAAAGCGAGAACCTATCCAACTCTACCCGCCAAGCTAGAATTCCCACTCTCCATTATACAGAGTTGAACCGGTTTTGACAAAAGCATGAACCCCGGGACTTGACCTGTCCGAACCTAATCTTCTCTAGTATATTTAGGCACCACCAAGGCCTCCGTAAACCCGTAGATTAGTCCGTGGAGACACACAACGCAAGGCGAAATGAGGAAGTTCGATCCATGGCCCGTGTTCTTCAAAAGGGAGTTCAATCGTAACTGGCCGTTCCTGGCGGGGTTCGCCATCACAGGAACCATCATCACCAAATTCTCCCTCGGCCTTACTGGTCAGTTTTCATCCCATCACCTGAATTCGGAGGATTTACTAATCTTAAATAATTAATTAATTGTAACAGAGGAAGACAGGAAAAATTCAGTCTTTGCCCAAAGGCACAAGAGGTAAGATACCATACCCCTAATATTTCTAACCCTAGATTTGACTATTTGATCCTACTTATTTTGATCGATTCATCGGATTGTTATTTATATCTAATTTTCCAAGTATACATATACCAAGTTTTATATATACAAAATTCTCAATTTTGACTAAATAGCGATTAATCGGTGGAGCACCGCGATTAATCAGCGCCTAGGCGGGGTTTTTACAACTACGACTGAGGCGCCGTTGGATGAACATAAAGATTCGGTCCATAGTTGGGTTTGAATTAAATAAAAGTTATTAATTTTAGGGTTCAATGTGACCGGTAATTTTTCAGAACACAATGCAATATTTTATTTTACCTAAATGCAAATGCGTCATAACTGAATTACAATACAGTCGAATTAGCTAGTAGTAAAAAAAGATTATTGTATAGCTGCATAATTTGGATTGTTATCATCAACTTGATCTGTGTTCAGATAATTCATTCTTTCACTTTCGTAGGCACATGATATATTTGTGACATGTCTGATATCTTTTGGTTGTTATGCTTCTTGCAGTTGAACATGCTCTATGCTTAAGCGAAAATGGGTGATTCATAGGCTGCGGTAATGATGCAAGTATTGGTACATTGGTTTATGTTGTTTCCAGTAGTAATAAAGATCTAAGATTGCAGCTTCTTGATGAACTTGCATCATGATTCAGTATGCTTCTTGTTTTTGAATGTTTTCAGACTTGCTTTTTAATTGGCATTTGTTTTGTCAACTGTTATGAAGGCTTCATCGGAAGTCTAGTTGAATAACAAAATCATTAAGTTTCAAGTGCTGCGTGTGTTGCTATGAAAGTATTATTGCCTCTTATGGATGGGTTCCTTTTTGAAAACTATCATTAACCATCTAACTTGATTTCTGCTTTGAATACGCCTCCATGATAGATGGTAAAAAACTGTTTTTAATAACGTTTGCCAGTACTACTTTGTACATCGTAAGACCATTATGATTAAAACGGGTACACGGTTATAGTTTTTTATGGTTAGTACGTCTACTTGGGTTGTTAAGTAACAGTTTCTGTATATTGTTAGTATCTTGTCATAATATTTACACCAGCATGTATATAAACATTTTATGACATATTAGAGGATTGCTACAATAGAATGTAAATAAAGTGTTTTGAGTGCAAGAGAAACATTGTCCAGGGGTGAGGAGTGGGTCCACCTGCCCGGCCTTGGACCGGAATCAAAAGTAGGAAGATGGGGAAACAAAAACCCGAGAATCAGGTCTTAAGCATTTGGATCGGTCTTGGTTGTAATGGTATTTCTTGTTTTCTAATAACTGGTTCCAGGCAGGATAAATCAGCATCATCAGGTTTCAACACTACAGTAGTACAGTATGCCACAAGAATGGGTTAAGCAAAACAAACATTTGGTGGGCATGATTGCATGAAAGTAAACAAAAACAAAGATATTTGAACTTGTCTTGACAGCAGTTCATGGATGTAATAAATCAACACAAATAACCATATATTTACATCTAAGTTCATGAAAGAAACAAAAAATCAAACTACCATTTGATCTCCAAATTGCTGCGACTTATGAACTATTGCTGCTGTCAGAGGGATAAGTAGAGGAGCAATTGTGATGAATGAAACCATACCTGAACACCCATTGTTTCTCTTAAAGCAGCAATGTAGGTGCCAATTTTGAATTAAATGGTTGCATTCTGACTAGGATCGAACCACCAACAGTACATGAGTTGGTTAATACTTAAATAGGTTTACACGGGTCAGCTCCCCTCTTATTGCAACTTTTATGTAATGTGTTTTGACTGGAACATTTAAAATCATTTATATACTCACAATAAAAGAGACTAGGATACACCCGAATAAATATTACTATTTTGTTGACAATGAGTATAAACGTCTCAATATAGGGTGATTAAGAATTCTCAAAACTGCCCAAAAACCTCTAACAGGTCCTATAAAAAAGCTTGAATTAACATATTTACAAGTCGTTTGACATCCTCATTGTGTTTAAAAGTAGAAACAGTACGCCAGATGCCCTTACTAATAAATTATTAGACGCAAGGTCTCTAGCTCCGCATATGTCATACTAGCAACTTGAATAGATGAAATTCTTAACAAATTATTCAATAAAATTTCAAAGATTTCCTCGTTGATAACAAACAGAAAAGCCAATTGGCTAAAGAAACATGTAAACTGACCCCTTCTATGGGACCAAGTAAAGATACAACAAGTATAGAAAACAAAACAAACATCTGGAAAATCCAGATATCATTGTGGGCTTGCTGTTTTACTTATAGCTTATAGCTTCTTTGCAACCCCGAGCCTCAGCCTAAAATCAGCTTCCATGAGCGGAAGCCCATCACGCAGTTTGATCTTCGGCTCCCATCCAAGCAACTTCTTCGCATTTGTGATGTCGGGTTTCCTCTGTCTTGGATCATCTGGTGTGTTTTCCACCATCTTAATCTCTATTTTAGGGTTTATAAGCTGCATTTCAACATATATATCATTAAAATCAAATGGAATTTGTTCAAAATATAGTAATTTTTTTTTCAAATGAACTAAAGAACCAACCTCTTTCACTGTCTCAGCAAGTTCAATCATTGTAAATTCACCGGGATTACCAATGTTGATTGGTCCAGTGTTCTCCCCTTCCATTAGCCTAATAAGCCCATCAACCTATTACCATTACAAAAAGTCAACATTTGACCATGATCAATTAATCAGTTATATCATACATGCATAATCATATTATTTTTCAAGATACCATATCAGAGACGTAACAGAAACTGCGAGTTTGGGTTCCAGGGGCCTGAACAGTCAAAGGTTCATCACTGCAAGAATTTAACCCAAATTATATTAACAGATTATTAAAATGAAAATTATCAACTTTGATCAGGATGGAACACTAACCGAAGTGCTTGAGCTATAAAATTACTCACAACACGCCCGTCATCAATATTCATCCGGGGTCCATACGTGTTGAAAATACGAGCAATTCTTATTTCTGTAAAAAATTGAAAAAAAGAATTAGACACACATTGACTTGGTCAACTATCATTATACATTTGTGAATATGTAATAACAACATGCTACCTATTCCATGTTCTGTGATAATCAAACATCAAAGTCTCTGCCACACGTTTTCCTTCATCATAGCAACTACGGACTCCTGAAATACATTAAAAAGCAAAAATAAATTTCATGGTTTAAATAAGCATGAAATATTGGATATACATAACGGCGTATCGGCATGGACTTACCAATCGGGTTGACATTACCCCAGTAGCTCTCGGGTTGGGGATGCACAAGAGGATCACCATACACCTCTGAGGTTGAGGTAAGCAAAATCCTAAAAGGTATAAATTAATATCTTAAATAAGTCTAATTTGAATCTTAAATATGAACTAATAAAATAAAATAATATTCCAACCTTGCCCCAACTCGCTTTGCAAGACCAAGCATGTTTAGTGTGCCAATCACATTTGTCTTTATTGTCTGTCACACGTTACACATCCCTTAAGGTTCCATTTATAATCATATAACTAAAATAAAATGGATAACCGGAGGCGTTAAATGAAAATACCTTTACAGGATTGTGCTTATAAAAAATTGGTGAAGCAGGGCATGCAAGATGGTAAATTTGATCAACCTCAACTTGCAATGGTTCAGTGACATCTCGGATGGCCAATCCACTTTTTAAGATTGTCTTTTGAGCCAGTGAAATAGTTATCAGCAACGATGACCTGAGATAAGATGTAAAGTCCCTGTGATATAATACCAGAAGATGTACTATTAACGATAATACTTTGTTAAGAAAATGACCGACCTCATTCTTTTCATTTTCCATGAGTTTATCCACTAGGTGAGAGCCGATAAATCCAGCACCGCCAGTAACCAATATCCTCATATTTGACTGCAACAGTATTTGCAGTAAGCATATGCACAAAATAATTATATTAATCCTGCAACACGTATAATACCTGAAAGAATTTGGAGTTACGAAGAGGAGAAGGGGTCGGAGGTGGTTTTGTAGCTTTATGTTCTCCATTTGAAGCAGTAGTATTTGCCATTTTCAAAAGCTGATTTCTGCAATAAAGTTTAAAATAAAACTTGAGCAAATGGTTTATTTCCTGTGAAAACTGAACTAATACAACAAGTTTGACTGCAAATCAACTGAAGATTACATTGATAACAGTAGAAAATAAATAAATGCTGATCATTAAATAGACTCACACAAAATTTGACCTTCAAATTTTTTAAAAAAAAGGCAATCACCTCTGTCCCAAAAATTCCAATTTTTTAATAGCTACTCTAAACCATTGAAATAATGATATTTATCAAAATGTGTCAGTTTTTAATTATCAATTCTAATAATAATATTGGGCTCATATATCGAAACCATAACTGGATTATTCTAAAACTTAAATGGAGTAAATGATAGAGAGCACACAAACAATATAAGATTCAAAGAGTCAAGTAAACTTCAAAACCAATAAGATAAAGTTATACCTGAGTGAGTTTAGTTGTGTCTGTGTGAGAATTCACAGATGCAAACAAGCCATCATATAAAGAAGGAAAAAATATACAATCTCACCAAACGATGGCAGCTGGAATTTAGATTATTATTATTATTAAAAAATATATCACCTAACGAAACGCTTTGAAACCACGTTATGCATAGGAACCTAATGATGGGTTCTCGATAACAAACAGCAAAAACATATAAAAATGAATAATAATAATAATAATAATAATAATAATAAGTAATACTTACGCAAACTGTAGATAAAATGAAACGATGATGAGCAAGTACGATGAAATCTGGAATTGCTGTGGTCACCAGTGAGGGGGCAATCTTTTGAGTTTGAAAATTGCGTAGGATTGAGGTTTGTGTTTGGTCTTTTTATTTATTTATTTATTTTAATTATTTTTTTTGGGTATAAACCCGGAAAAGGACTCTCAAATAGGGTTGTTCAAAAAGCGTGGCTCGCTCGAAACTCGCTCGAAAATAGCTCGGCTTGAAAAAGCTCGATTCTAAATGAGCTCGACTAGACTCGGCTCGATTTTTTAACGAGCCGAGCTCGAGCCGGGGTCAGCTCGGCTCGTGGCTCGATCTTGGCTCGACTCGTTGGCTCGTTTAGATTAAACCCTAAATTTTAATATCTATATATAATAATATCATACCAAGAAATAAATAAATAAAAATTATATATATATATATCATGTCAGTCGATACCTAAAACCTTATAAAAGAATAACGAAAATAAAGCAAATAAATTTATAAATTCTCTAGTATATAAATTTTATATAATATGTATGTTAAAATTATATTTTTGTATTTTATATATCAAAATTTGTAAAATATAAAATAAAAAAAATAGTAAATAAATAATAAAAAAATTAAAAAATTTAAAGAGTCCGGCTCGACGAGCTCGAGCTCGGCTCGAGCTTTATACGAGCCGAGCTCGAGCTCGATTTTTCAGCTCGATATAAAAAACGAGCCGAGCTCGAGCCAGCTCGATTAAGTTCGAGCTCGAGCTCAAGCACACTCTGACTCGACTCGACTCAGCTCGTTTACAGCCCTACTCTCAAAACTGATTTATTTTTCTACATTGAGAACAAGAGAATATGCATTTTGTTTACAATAAAAAACTTAATTTGGTCATACGAAAAATCTGGTCAAATAATATAATCAACAAACAAATTTTGATTTTTTTATTATCATAAATATATATCGGATAAATCGTTAGCTAGGATGAATTAATATAATATATTTATTCTAATAAAGTAAAATAATTGTAGACACGTATCAATTTGTGATTAATCATTACAATTTCCCCTCTCCAAAACTAATATATTATTCACTTTCTTTTTACACTTCATTTATAATATACTAGCTTATATGCCCGTGTGCTACACTGGTTGACAAATGTCTTTTCTTAAACATATTAATAACAATATATAATTAGTGTAAAATATATAAAAATCAATTTCACATATAACCATAAACTTTTATTAAATATATATTGTGTTAAGAGATATAGGTTGTAGTTTCCATTCGCGTGACACGTGGGTTGAAAAAAATATTTTTTAAATATATATTATTTATATGATGTATATAGCTTCTAGTTTTTATTTGCTATTGTGTCAGCACCAGGTTCGCCAAACAGAAATCCACGTCTCCGCTTTACAAATCTTCTTTTGATATCTTCATCTAGAATCTTTGTGATTTAAATTTGGAAATCAAATCAATTACTGAAAATTCTAAATCTAAAAAAAACCCTAATCTTGAATTGGGTGATAATAGACTTTCAAATAAATTATCATTAACCAACTTACTAATAAATATGTTTAACAATTTGACAAACATTTAAAATAAATATTAATCCACTAAACAAAATAAGTATTATTAAATAGATTATTTTAGGTATGTATCAAACAAAGGAAGAAGTAGGTGTCTTGGTAGGAGTGTTTCGTAATTGTTTGATGAAAAAGTTTGAAAACATGTATATATATCAATCGTTGTTTTTAGACCCGGCCCGGACATTGACCCAGACGTCTTACTGGGTCAAAGGTTGGACCGAACCGGGAGGGCGGACCGGTTTTTGACCCGGATGATGTCATAAATAATATAAATATATATAAAGAAATAAATAATAACCAACTTTAATGTTCATTAAAGAATGTTTCTTTTAGGAGTAGATTAGAGGTTTTGTGAACATCAATTTGAAGGTTAAGCGTAAGCATATAAACGTACGTGTACAATCATCTTATCCTCGGGGGAATATATATACATATACATATATATATATATATATATATATATATATATATATATATATATATATATATATATAGGGGAGGGATACTTTGAGAACTTGATGAGTTGTAAGAACTTTAAGAACTCAATTTTGGACCACACATTTAATTATATGAGTTAGAATATGTGGCTGAGATTAAATTTGATTAAAAAATGAATCAGGAGAGAGAATAAAGATTTTTGTTGATTACACAAGTTTAAACTTTAGTTACACATGTGTAAAAAGTCGACTCGGTGTGTAAAAAATTACGGTAATTTTTTGTACATTACTTACACTTACGTATTACACATGTGTAAAAAAAATTCAAAAAAAAAAGTTGTTACGTTGAGTTCTTTCGAGTTCTTAAAACTCAAAGCGGTTCTTCAAAGAAATCAATCCTATATATATATATGTGTGTGTGTGTGTGTATATGGATATGATATTCTTCTTATTTTATCTGTCATTCCCGAGGGAATACACACAAATTCATTTACAATTACTTGCATATTTAGTTAAACCACATATCTAGTTAGTTATTGTGTAACATCCCACTTTTGGTTATAATAATAAAATAAATTTCGTCTATTTCATAGCGGGTTGTTATCAGTTTAGATAAATAGAATACGAGTTGGGCTAGTGTTGGGTTAATGGATATGGGTTATGGACTTGGGTTATGAAAGAAAGAAGGAAAGACCATGGCTTAAGCCCATGATCCATAAATATATAAACCATAATCACCACTTAATTCCTCACATATTCCATACACCACCAAAACACACACTTAAGCCTTCTCTCTAGTTCTCTCTCTATCTAAACCGAAACCAAGAAGGAAACCGAGCACCGACCCGAGGTAATGATAGTATGATGTTGTTTTAGCTTAAACCCGTTAGATATGGTCACAAAACGACGAGCCGACACCGTTAAACCATTTGAGTCACGAGATCCGGATGGAATCGGGTATAAACTGAACCTAAGATGAGCTTAGGGATCGCCCTAGCTCAGATCTGGATCAAACGAGACGAAAAACGGTGAAAAAACAGTGGAAAACGAGCTAGATCTCGTTTTTTCGGTGAAACAACGTTTTTCCTGCGGCGGCGCCGGAAAGGCGGCTGGTACGAGGTTAACATGTCAGAGAATGTTTCTGACATTCTCTGACCTAACCCTAATTCGCTAACTGAGAGTTAACGAACTAGAGGTAATTCGTTAAGTTGATTAGCTGAGGAAAGAATAACGAACTGGCCTTAGTTCTCGTCCAGATTCGTTAAGAAAAAGATAATGAATTAACCCCCAATTCGTTATAGTCATTCGTTAAGGAGATAACGAATTAGAAGGTCCAATTCGTTACCTGGACTGATTCGCTATATGGACTGATTCGTCAGAGGTCCAGTTCGTTAGAGGGATCAATTCGCTACAATGACCAGTTCGTGAAGACAAGCCAATTCGTTATGAACCCGATAACGAACTAGAAGTTTAGTATAATGACAGAACAGTCCCTGGACTAGAAAAGAATGATTTAATTACAAAGAAGCCCTTGAACTTTTAAGCACAAAATTAAATAATGATCTAAAATTCTAATGGAAAATGTGTTAAGACAGTTAATGGAAATAAAATTTTTCCAAGCTGACCTGGCAGCTCGACCCCAGCCACGGGCTCTGCCCCTTGGACTCTGCTAGGGCCTGCCACCCCTAGACCCCGCTGCCAGGGGCGCTGCACCCGGACCCCCGTTCGTTGAGGGTTATAATTGGACTATAAATACGTTATGGATAGTGATAGAAATTAATATGCGTAATTGTTATACAGTTAGTCATGCGCAGCTAAAGAAGGGAATAACCGTAAACGGTGAACGCAACCGCATTGAGGTGAGTTTCTAGCCCCACTTCCTTGTTATGTTTTCGGTGCTGTGTGCATACTCGATGTGATAGTTAATACACTTACCTTAAGTGGTGAGTGTATGCCTTGTATGATTTATGTATGATGATTGCTTGACGGTGCGTGAACGATCTTCGGATATTGCATGTACCGTTAGGTGGTAGTTAAAGATATGATTGATATGTATGATGTAAGATATGATGTATGTATGAATATATATGATGTATGCATAATGTATGTATGATATGTTGATGGTACATGAACGCTCTTCGGAGATTGCACATATTGTCAAGGAAAGTATGTAAGAACATGTATGGTACAGTTGCATGAAACAAAGGGACCAGACCCTAATAATATCTGTGACGGTAGGGACCAGACCCTAACAATATCTGTGACGGTAGGGACCAGACCCTAATAATATCTGTGATGTTGGGGACCAGACCCTTTATAATATATGTGATGTTAGGGACCAGACCCTTATAATATCTGTGAGGTTATAGGGCGGGAGGCTCTTTAAATAGGATGGATAGTTATATATAAAGAGTAAGTATGATTAATGCACACCCCTTCGGGCACGTGTGCAAGTATGAGGACAGATTGTTTGTTGTAAGATTAACTAGAACTCATTCAGCGTAGCTGCCTTTTAGTATGCACGCAGGTGAATAGATTGAGGCAGCTTGCATAAGAGGAAGCACATGGCATGGACTTGAAGAAGCTGGCATCTCAAGGGAATGTTATGTCATTTTAAAGACAATGTTTTATGTTAAATAATTTGGAATGATCGTTAAGACAAGAAATATGGTTATGTAATGAAATTGTTGAATGTTTTTAATATTCTGCGAATGTTTTTATTAACTCCGATATTTAGAACTGTGTTTATGAGTAAATCCAACGTCCAAAGTAGGGCACCGGTAACGGGGCCTTACATATTGATATTTGTTTCAATAATAAATATTCATCCTGTATAGTAATATTAATATACTAGGTTATTGACCCGTGCGCGACACGGGTGGAAATATAGCGAACGTCAATTAAGCACACAGGTGTGTGTGTGTATTTGTGTGTTCTAATATTTTAATCAATTTAATAACAATTTGTGTAGGTGTGTTATCTAACTAAAAGTAATTACTGGTACTACACGAGGGGAAATATAAAAATCGTAAAACATATATATAAATAAAAGTGCATATATGTAGTAATTTTATTTTTACTTTGTATATAACGTGGATGTGTAGTATAATATGATATTAGAAATACCTAATCGTTTGATTTGTATAATTGAAGACTACGAATTTATGAAATATTGGAAATAGCACGGGGCAAAGCATACATGTGCTTGTGTCACTTTCTCTTCTAGTAACAAAGATTGGAAATAATGTTGTATCATGGTTGAAAACTACAAGATTATACTTATAAGCATCAATTTCACGGGGCAAAGCATACGTGTGCTCGTGTCACTTTCTCTTCTAGTAACAAAGATTGGAAATAATGTTGTATCATGGTTGAAAACTACAAGATTATACTTATAAGCATCAATTTTTGCATCTTTCTATTCACTGGCACGATATATTAACAATTCAACTAAGCATGATAACATGAATAGATGTTAAGTTTAAATAACCTTTAAACCGTCCTTACCAAATAAACAACCATGATCACATTAACACACCCTTAACATATCATATTAACCATCATAACATTGCTACAACTTAAACCAACACAAGTAACTTCCAAAAGTAACTATAATACCAAAAGATATACATTAACTTTGAAAAGCAGCCTAACATAACCACGATAAAAAAGCTTTACAAAATACAACATACATCAAAAGCAAGCCTTGACTTTTGTTGATGGTCATTACAAAACAAACTACAATTGGAAAATTAACTTCTTTTGAACTTAAAAAGAACTCGTCTCTAATATACCAAATTATGTTGATTACTAATATATATAAAACATAACAAATCATGAAGTTTCATACTACCATCTACAAAGTTATTAAGAATTTTTTTTTCTATTCAACTTAAATTAGACAAGTTATCAAGATGGGCCAAACAACTCATTTTGAGGAGAACCTATATGACACTTTAATGAGATGACCCATTTTGACCCGAACTCATTTTTCACATCATCCATTTTGACCCGAATTCATTTTTCTCATAATACATTTTGAGTTGAACCAAATTCATAGTTTTTTAAAACCACCCGTTGACCGTTGTGACCTGAACCCATTTTACTTATAACCCATTTCAATTGTATCCAAACCGATAGTTTTTTGAAACAATAGTTTTTTGAAGCGATAGTTTTATAAAAGTAATATAAAGTCAAAACTTAACATAAATAGTAGAAAATTTACTTGTGTTTCATATTGGGTACAAAGATTCTCAAATTCTAGACCCCAACAATCAACCAAACCAGAAGCCTAACTTGGAGTAAGCAGTAAAGGTACCAAATACAAGAAAAATAATTTAAAATTTTACTGTTGTAACTTTTTTGCAATAAAATAGAAGTAAGAAGTTAATACCCACAATATAATGATAACTTTGAAACAAAATATGATCCATGAGTAAGACATCTAAATGTGCACACTAAGAGCGGTTTGAAACCAAACCAAAGCGTCAATTTGTGAGAACTCCTCCATTGAAACCAAATTGATCTGGATTAGGTCTTTCTAGTGTTGGTAATTTTTAGATGGGACAAAATCATACTAATTAACAGAAAGTTCAATCTTGTTACCGGATTGAACGAAAAGGATCGAGTAATTCCGTTTGATAATTGTGTTGCCTTTTAGGTAGAGGTGTTCAAAAAAACCGGTTACGGAACCGGTTTGGCCGGTTCAACCGGAAACCGGTTTTTTAAAAACCGGTTTTTTTAAAAACCGGTTTGACCGGTTTACGTAACCGGTTTACGTATCGGTTATACGTTTTGGAGCCAAAACCGGTTTTATAACCGGTTATAAAAAAAACCGGTTTTTTTAAATAACCGGTTATTAAAAAACCGGTTAACCGGTTTTTAAAATAACCGGTTTATTACCGTTATAAAAAAAACCGGTAAAAAACCGGTTAACCGGTTTTTTAATAACCGGTTAAACCGGTTTTCGAACGTTACCAAACGGCTTTATAGCCGTTTTTTTTTTTTTTTTGACCGTTTTTTAGCCGTTTTTTTTTTGTTTTTTTACCATTTTACCCCCACAAACATCTATATATAGTTTAGGTTGGGTATTGGTTAGATCACACTTGATTATACAACTCCAAACGCTCTAAACGTTTATTTCATACGCGATTATACAACTCCAAACGCTCTTCTTTCGTAGTCGTTTATTTCATACTCGAGTATACCACTCTTAATTCGTAGTCGATTATCATGGCCTCCCAAAGTGCTGCTTCATCGGTCAACATGGGTGCCTCGAACACGGGAGAAACCGTCGTTCGGGTCATCCCCACGAAACGAAACCAAGATATTTGGCAACATTTCGACCTATGCGAAATGTCTAACGGAACCCAAAAAGCTAGATGCAAACATTGTTTGAAGTTTTATAACAAAGAAGCAAACTCCAGTTTAAGAGCTCATGTAGAAAAGCCCTCTTGCAAGGTCTTGAAGGACGAATCCGGAAGTAGTTCGCAGCCGGAGATGACGAATCAAGGAACGGTGTTTACGTACGACCTTGAAGCGGTACGTCAACAGTTTGGCAACTTTGTGATTCAACAATCACTTCCTTTCAACCACTTCGACAACCCTCAATTCACGGAGATGATGCAAAAGTATGTTCAACCACGCTACCAACACGTAAGTCGTTCGACCCTTAGAAGAGATTGTCTTAAAGCATGGAAAAACGCTAAATCCGAACTAATTTCATACTTTTCAAACTTACAAACTGGTGTGAACTTAACAACGGATGTGTGGTCGGTACCTAATGGTTCGCCCGACTCATACATTTGTGTGACGGCTCATTGGGTTGACCCCCGGTCGTGGCAAATGATGAAACGAACCGTTGCGTTTCAATTGTTTGATTACCCGCACACGGGTAGAAATATTTTTAAACTCTTGGATAAAGTCATTCGACAATACAAGATTGAAGATAAAATCTTTTCAATATCGTTTGATAACGCGTCCAACAATACGGCCGCGGTTGGCCATTTAAAATTAAAGTATAAACCTATCTGTGATGGAGCGTTTTTTCATAGCCGATGCATTGCACATATTATCAACTTGGCCGTGCAAGATGGGTTAAACGTGATCGAAACGCAAAGAAACAATTTTAAAAGAATGTTACGAGATGTTTTTAGCAACAATTCAACATTTTCAAGATACAAAAAATTTTGTGAAGAAGCTAACTGTCAATGGTTGGGGCCTAATTGGGATTGTCCAACAAGATGGAACTCGACTTGTGAAATGTTTGAGAAAGCCATCCAACAAAAACAATCGTTAATTGCGTTTCATCAAATTTTGTCAAATAGGGGTAAATGTGCACCGTACGATCCTAGAAACTGGTTATTGATTGAGATCGTTACGGAGGTTCTTCAAATTTTTAAATCTTGCACAACTAGTTTATCCGGGGTTTACTATCCAACAAGCCCCATTGCTTTACCAAAAATTGCTGTCATGTGCACAAAGTTGACTGAAATTCATTGTAGGGGTGCACCTTATTTTGATATGGGTGCAAAAATGAAAGAAAAATTTAGAAAATATTTTCAACAACTACCCGCTGTTTTGACCTGTGCGGCTGCGTTAAACCCTTGCATCAATGTTGGTGGTGTTGAAGCTTTAATAGAAAAAATTTGTGATGAGCTAGAGTTAAACGACGATCAAAACCCCCATTATAACCAAACTTTAAAGAATGCTTTCAACACCACCTTGGCAAACATGTATGATGTTTACCTTACAAAACACGGGTCGTCTTCCCAAATTCATGACTCGTTAAGAGCTGTTGCCCAATCCCAATCCCAAACCGACCTTGAAATGGGGATGTACTACATGATTTGGGAAGACGCCGGTAAACGTCAAAGGGTAAACACCCCAAGCAGTGAACTTGGAAGGTATGGTGGTACCAACTTTGTGAAACACATGACTCCGGATGAATTTAGAAGTCTTGATTTGCTGGCTTGGTGGAGAGGTAAGGAGGATGAGTTTCCGATCCTCGCCGCCATGGCCAAAGATTTACTAACGGTCCAAGCTTCCACGGTAGCTTCGGAGTCTGCTTTTTCTGTTTCTGGCAGGGTTATATTAATTAGGAGGACTCGACTCACTCCACCAGCTGTAGAGATGTCGATTTGCTACAAGGATTACTTGGACTCTTTAGATAGGGCACAACATCAACGCTCACTCGAGGGGGAAATGGAGTATGAGGCGGCCTTGTATGAAGACGAGGTCAATCAAGGACACACTCAACCAATGACCGATGAAGAAGCCGCGTACGACGATTACCTAAGGAATAGCTCGGGATCGGGTAGCGAAGAAAATGAGTAACAAACATCAACTTGTTAATGTAATCGTGTCTAAGCATTCTTTAATGTTTGTATTTTTGAGTTACGAATATGCGATAACGATTTAATGTTTGTATTTTTAATGTAAAAGCTATAAATGAAAGTTATGTGTTTTTAATCTTCCAAGCAAAGAATGCTAACAACGAAACCCTAAACCCTAAACCCTAAAGCAAAAAAAAAAAAAAAAAAAAAAAAAAAAAAAAAAAAAAAAAAAAACCGGTTAACCGGTTAGACCGGTTATTAAAAACCGGTTATAAAAAAACCGGTTTAATAACCGGTTCTAACCGGTTTCTAAACCGGTCCAAACCGGTTTGGCCGGTTTGAGTTTTCATTGATAAAAACCGGTTAATAACCGGTCCGGTTATTAACCGAACCGGTTTTTTTCTGGATAAAAAAAACCGGTCCGGTTAATAACCGAACCGGTTTTTTCAAAAAAACCGATTTGTGCACCTCTACTTTTAGGTATAGGATTAATGAGTCTCTGCATGCAAGCATTACCAAATTACAAAACCAGAAAATAAGAAACGAATGTTGCGGTCAGTTATAAACTCTTTATGAAGCTTTGAAACTCTGCTTTTGATTCCCTTAAACGGTGATACTATTATTCACACTAACATTCACGACACCTAGTTTATTGTATTGTTTATTCGATACAACTTCTTCACACACCGTCAATTTTGATTGATCCAACATGGCACCCTACAGACCCAAACCAAACTAATTATATCATATCCTCAATAATCATAAGTATTAAATATATGGAAAAAATTATATAAAATCCAAACTAAAGGTGCCCCATGTGCAGCTCTCTAGGCCAAATAGTCACGCGACTTGAAGTACGTTGCATATTTATTTGACCACTCGTTCAACTTTCCATGAATGTGCTTAGATCCAACCAAATCTCCTCAAAACATAATTCTTCCACAGCTCACCTTTTGAGAAATACAAATAAATATAAAAATTAATATAATTATAATCCAAACAATGAAAAAGAACCTGTAAGGTGAAAATATTATTCTCTTAACACCTGTAATATCCAAATCAGCTTCTTTTATCGCGATACTCTCTGCATATACTCTACACCGCAACACACATTCACAACCGAAAAGAGCACCATTTCTATGTCTTTATGTGATAATTTCCACAGCTGAAAAAGAAGAGACAAATTAGTTAAATTTAATTTTCAATATTAATATTTCCATGATTAGTTTAAAGATCAACAAGTAACCATATTTCAATATTAATAAAATGCAAAATACTTAGTTTTTCTTAATCTTATCTTAAAACAATGAATAATGATACTAAAATTTCTTAGCTTTTCTAGAATTGGCAAACAACAATTTTATATCAACATATCTTAAAACTAAAATGAAACCACTGGCCACTGTACCACACTATGGTCTTATTTCAGTTTAAAAGTTTAGAAGATTACGAGACTTGTACAATATAAAAAAAATGATAACTTTTCATCTCTAAAAAAATATGCTTACAATTCTTTAGCAGTCTAACTTGCTTTCGGAAGCCACTGATCTTATCATCCATATTAGTTTGCAATGGATCAGTGCGTAGTTGGATAAAATCACAACCAGTCCCCCTTGTCTGTGCTGAGCCCTTCTCTATAATGATCAGCAAAATTGTTTATGAAACTATATAGAATTAATAAAAAAATGAAATTACTTATTAACTTTAATATGATAACTAAGTAATGTATAAACATAATACTCTTTACACCCTACACCAAGAAAGCCCAAAATAATTCAGCCAATTTGAAAAGATTGATGAAAGGAAACAAATTTAATTTAAGAAAGACTCCTACACATAACTTATAAATTTGAAAAGATTGATGAAAGGAAACTAATTTAATTTATGAAAGACTCCTACACATAACTTATAAATTAATCATACAACTAAAAACCTTAAGAATAAATTATGTGATACTTTATACATTTTCTTTCGATGCCCTATTACACAGGTTGATTATGTCAATATTTCACTTGAAGCAATTTAAAGTAACTGTAAAATTGTCAAATATCAGCATCATTTATATCATGAAAATAGACAATATAAATGTTGAAAAACTAATTAACCAAGTTTCAATATTTCATATACCTTAAAAGGGGCATTTTGACAATCTACAATTTGTTGTAGAACGATGTCGGATGAAAAATGATAGGAAAGAGGATGGATGAAATGAAATTGCAGTGTAAAAATATTTTGATCAAAAGAAATGATATATAAGAGATGTATTATTTGTAAGTTAATACTGGAAGTTATTTTACAATTAATATATTAAAAATAAGTTGACCACTTTATTATAGCCAATCTTTCATTTAAAAATAAGTTGACCACTTTATATAGCCATAAATTAAGCTTTTATTAAAAAATAAGTTGATTATTCTATTATAGCCAAAATTCCATTTATTTTTAGAAATTACATAATTTAACTGTTTCCTATTGTTAAAAAGTCAAGGCAACCTGGAGGTTTGATATTTTCTATTTGAAAATTTTCGTATCAATATTTTAAGTTACGAAAATCAAGAACCTTTATTTTAGACATTTCCTAATATAGAGAATCAGGTATTATATTCGTTTTCATAAAGATACATGTATAATTTATTTTTCCAAAAGTGAAATTAATTTATTGAGTTGAAATGAAAGCCTACAAATTCGAGTGATTCAAAAACTAAAATATGAACACTCATAATTAGTGACTTATGACTTTATTGTTACTATTTATAATTTATCGTTACATTTTTGGTTATTTTTTCACTTAAATGAATATAATAAAAACAAGTCTGATTGTATGGTGGCTAATGATCTTTTGTGCAAGTATGATGTCTTATAAGACGATAAGTTAATATCTAACATAGTTTTGAGTCAGGTACATTTGCAGCCGCTAGTGGAAGAGACACAATCGCCTCTAACAACCTGTTGTGCTGCAATATATTTGCATAAAAGAAAAGAGGATGACCTTACTACGAAAAAAATATATTAAGACCTACTACAGATGTAAAGTTAGTGTTAAATCAAAAGCCATAACATAGAAAAAAAACACATGAAAACTATATGTAATAACCTAAGCTAAAACCTACTAACTCTATGAACCAGCCATAAACCTACACAAACGAACGCACCCAAACTAATACAAAACAAAAACAACAATAGCAAGCTACAACAAGCAACATCAGCTAAAAACTGAATACTAAAAATATACAAACCATAAATCGATTGATACACTAAATAAGCAGCAATCAAATAAACCATATGTTATATAAGTACGACCACAAATTTAAACCTTACAAAAAACAAATTGGTTTTTGCTAAATATGATGTGATAGTGTAAGAATTTTGGTGTGAAAGTCATACTATTTATACACAAGTAGTAAATGATTCAAATTTTGGAGACTTGCATAAAGAAGGAAAGTATTAATGTAATTAATTAAAAACATAAAATTATGGATTTTGAATTAGCTAAAATTATGGACAAAAATATGTAGGTTGCAGTTTGGGATTTTCAAAATTTAAAATACTTGAATGTAATCTTGTTAAATTATATTATAATGACAAAATAATTAAAATTGATATTTTTTAATCTACTTCATATTTCAACCTACAACATTAAGTTATTAGTGTAGAAACTAATTTAATTATTTACATTAATATAATTAATCATCAATGTTTTTAATTCCGTATATCTAAAATTATAATAAATTATGATAATAAAATCCTTAATCATATGATTGAAATTTATAAAAATAGTCAATATAATATAATTAATAAGCAATTGAATAATTAACTAATTGATATAAGTTAGTTACATAATATAATATATAAGCAATTGAATAATTAACTAAATTTAGAATGGTCAAGATTTGTATTTATAGTAAATGTTAAGGATGGTTAATCAAATCCTTAATCAATTGAGCCATTAATTGGTCAACATCCGTATATATATATACTAGGTTATTGACCCGTGGGCGCCACGGGTTGAAAAAGATAAATTTTGTAACACGATCCGGTAATATGAAAGTGGAAAACATAATTTCATACATACATGTGGAGACGATAAAGAGAATATACAATTGTTAATAACATCGGTAACAAAATAAAACTTTATTAAACATAACTTTCAAACGAAAATAATCTGCATTTTACAATCATTCAATAGATTAAAAATAACAATTTCATATATTACTAAATAGTTCCTTATAAACGACATTTGTAGTCACTTTTCTTCCTTGTCTAATATAAGCATTTTATTACTGTCTCTACTCTTTACTCGTGATAAAGCAAAATATAGTTGAACATGTGTAAACACCGGTGCTTGTAGGTATATGCCAACTCTTGCGAGTGATTGGCCTTGACTTTTGTTAATGGTCATTGCAAAACAAACCGTAACAGGAAACTGTCTTCTTTATAATTTGAATGGCAGTTTCTTATCTGAATGAGTTAGACCACCACGAGTTATATAAGTGCGAAACCTAAAATTAGTACCTAAAATTACCTTAACTTTGATTAAACGCCTCCCCAAATTTATAACTTGTAATCTGGTCCCATTGCATAAACCATTCTTCTGATCAATATTCCTTAGTAACATTACTGGCACACCAACTTTTAGAACCAATCTATGATTAGGCATACCAGAAATCTTTAAACCATTTAGAAAATCCGGTGAGTGCAATGCTGCATCAAAACCAGGACCAACACTTTCAGAGTTGTCTAAACTATCAGAACTAAGATATTAAACTTTTTCTCCAGGAAACATAGACAAAAATCTGTCATTAATTTCTTCGACAACCTCATTTAAATGTGCAAGTATGGCCCTTTCTTGGAAATATGAAATATCATTACATTTTTCCAATAATCTTGGATAAACAAAATCAATCAAATCAGAAAGAGCATAGGAAGAATCACGAATTAAAAGATCATCCGGTATCTCTATAATGGCGTTACCATCATTGTCACCACCAAGTTTTCCTTCACCGAGCTCCAACAACCACCCAGCAAATCTAATGGTGTCTTTCAAATTTGATGATTGACATTCGACAGTTAACCTCATATTTTTTGTTAACCTAAGAACCTTGCATTGGGTCCAAATGTGGGATGAACTAAGTGAAGCATTAACAATGTCACTACGCGACCCATTATGTACCACCGATATGATTTGTCTAAAATCACCCTAAAAAATAATCATGTGACATCCCGAATTTTCAAATAATAATATTTTACATATTATTTCTTATAATGGAAAAGTTACTTGAGTATTTAGATGAATAGTAAAATGGTAAAAAGGGAAAGATAAGGAGGTTAATTAAAAGATAATTAATCATGGACTAAAAAGGAAAGATGGGCCTTAAGTCCATGGCTTAAGGGAGTATAAATACCCCTTAAACCCTAAATCTTTCCATTTCCATCCATCTTATCCATTTTACACCACACAAACACACCCAAACTTTCCAATTTCGGTCGCCACCTAGAGTAAGAAGCCGAGATAAAAAATCAACCTTTATTGATAGATCTTTGGGATACAAGATCAATACTTCATAACAAGTTAGTCGTGACCTTATTAACGTCTAAAGGTATGTTCTTTATGATTAAAGGTTACATTTTTGTGAATGGTTTGCTATGAAACTTGACCCTAGAGTAGATTGGGTCTAGATGCTTCATAAAAATGCGAACTTGATGATTAAAATGAACCTAATGGTCTAATGGTAGTATACGGCTTAACGATGAACCCTAGATCTAGCCTAGAACGTTTTTAATCTATAAAGGTCCAAACTTTATGCCTAAAACGGGATAGATCTTGAAGCTGTGATAAGTAATGGGCGTAACGAGTATGAATGATGATGATAAAGGATTAAAAGTTCATGATTTGAACCGTGAATCAAGTATTCTGGGTAGGATGGAAACATAAGATAAAAAACGGGATGAACTGGAGGTTCTCGGCCAGATTGGGAATCCTTGGTCAAACCATGTGGTTCTCGGTCAGCATGCAGCCAACCAGAGTTCTCGGCCATGAGTTCTCTGCCTTGGAGTTCTCGGTTAGAGTTCTCGGTCGGAGTTCTCGGTGGCAGAGATCTCGGTCAAAATTGATGATTTCGGTCAACGATCTTTGTCCCAAGTGTTCTCGGTCACGAGTTCTAGGCTGAGTTCTCTGTCCTTGAGTTCTCGGCCAGTTAGTGACTTGAGGTGGACTTTGGGCCTGGCCAGTTAGGCCAGTTACTTAATGAACAGATGGGCCAAACTTTACTAAGTCCACAGGATGCTAAGCCCATTATCTTAGGCTTAACAAATAATCCCAACTTAGAAAATAAATTAAAATGTTAATGGAAAATGTGTTAAGACAGTTAACGAAAATAAAATTAGAAGAACCAGTTCGTCATGGCAAGTCAGTTCGTTAAGGATAAGTAACGAATTAGAAGTTTAACAGAATGACAGAATGGTCCTTGGACTTAGAAAAGAATGATTTATTTACAAATAAGCCCTTGAACTTTTAAGTAGCATATTATTCAATGATTCAAAATGCTAATGGAAAATGTGTTAAGACAGTTAATGAAAATAAAACTTTTCCAAGCTGACCTGGCAGCTTAACCCCAGCCAGGGGCTCTGCCCCTTTGACCCCGCTAGGGGCTGCCGCCCCTAGAACCCCGCTGCCAGGGGCGCTGCCCCCAGACCCTCGTTCTTTGAGAGTAATAATTAAACTAGAAAGGCGATATGTGTAGTGATAGTTTACTGAAACGTATAATTATTATACAGTTAGTCGTGCACAGCTCAAGAAGGGAATAACCGTAAACGGTGAACGCAACCGCATTGAGGTGAGTTTCTAGCCCCACTTCCTTGTTATGTTTTCGGGGCTGTGTGCATACTCGATGTGATAGTTAATACACTTACCTTAAGTGGTAAGTGTATGCCTTGTATGATGATTGCTTGACGGTGCGTGAACGATCTTCGGATATTGAATGTACCGTCAGGTGGTAGCTAAAGACGTGATTGCTATGTATGATGTAAGATAAGATGCATGTATGAATATTTATGATGTATGCATAATGTACGTATGATAAGTTAATGGTACGTGAACGCTCTTCGGAGATTGCACGTATTGTTAGGAATTGGTCCATTCGACTTGGTGGCGGGCTAGACTTGACCATTCTGTTTTAACCAGAATGCTTTGACCAGTACTAAATAACAAATTTCTGACCCGAACTCGAGTCACCAAAGCAAACCCGCCAGACCTATCAAAGTAGCATAAATGATTTAAATAATTACCAGACCATCTATGTTTGACATCTAAATCGCCAAAACACATATAATCAATCAGTATACACTTTCAAAAAAGAAAAAGAAAGAGAAAAAAGAAAAATCCATCAAACATAATAATATATAACACAAGTTACAACAATAAAGAGTGAAACATGTGTGAGGTGAGGACTGAAGTACTGAACATATGAGGATCAAAATGAAGTCTCACCTGCATTCAATTTGAGGTTATAACTGAATCCATATTAGAAAATGAGCATGTATTATTTGCAGCAGGTGTATTCTCATATGTTGTTTGTTCCTCTTCTTGTCTTTAACAAAAGATGCAACACTTCTGCATATATATTCAACAAAATAAAGAATCAGTATAATTTCCGTTTCCATTTGTTCTAGAATGTATGATCACACTATTGAATTATAAAATAATATTTAAAGATCACTAAATAAAGAAATCACAATAGTAGAATGTACCAATCAAGAATTATCACAAATGTTGTTAACTAAATATTAACTGTTTTAATGACAAAACTCTTTATGGAACTTCCTTGATGTGTTTAATTTTTCATTTTTTTTTTACTTTTATGGATGAAAATCTATGAAAACGAAACCCTTTAATAAGAACACAACACCGAGAATAGGGCTGGCATATCGTGTATACACGTACACGATAAGACACGAACACGATAAGACACGAACACGAAGTGGGTATACCTGTACACGACACGAAAACTTATCGTGTACCTGTAACCCAAATACGAACACGAACCTGTTAATACCTGGTATACACGATAATAGCTGTTTAGAAACGCAAATTTGACAACCTTTTAGCAAAACAAAAGTCGACGAAAGTTCATAAAAGTCTTAAAATACAACATAAATCCATGCTCCTTAACAAATTTAAGAAAAAAACACATAAAATTCTAATCAAAATATATTGAAAACAATATAAAGTTTCAAGCTTCCAAGTTCCAATTGGTCTTTCTTCTTAAATCTTCAATTCCAAGCAATCAAACCTACACACAAAATAAGTATAGTCAATTAGTCATATTAATCATGGACAATTGGACATATTCATATAGTTTTATCAAGTAACATTATTAGAAAGTTTTAGAGTGAGGTACCTTAGGATTGTTCATTGTTTTTAGCGAGCAACACTACTTGAAGCATTTGGAGTTGGTACCTTAGGATTGTTCACCGAGTTTGAAGCATTTGATTCACAACTAATGTCAAGCGACATTATATCTTTAGTGAGCTCTTCCACACTAACTTTGTTAGAACCTACAAAGTACAAACAAACATATACATTATAAAATTACATAAAGTTACACAAAAATAAAACCAAACTTGAACCAAAATAAGTATAGTTGAATCAACAAACAATCAAACATACCGTTGTTTTGGCTTTCTTATCCTTCGCCTTTTCCACCTTCTTTTATGGGTTACTCATAATTACCTAAATAATAAATACTAACAAATGTGAGCAATCAAAAGTTCAAAACCAAATAAGTGAACTAACTAAACTAAAACAACCCTATAATAGTATTATAAACTCAGAAACCCACCAAGTTACCAAATCTTTAGTTTGTGTAAAAGTATATAATATCTGGAAAATCAAATA
>NW_027504493.1:0-24230 GCF_021521415.1 Bidens hawaiensis
GTGTCGATAATTGAGTATTAAAGTGTAAGATTATATACTAAGTAGATTAAACAAGACAAACAAAAGATAAAAGAAAGATAAACTTAAAGTGAATTAAAATAAAAAAATAAAATTAAAATTAAAAATAAAAAATAAAACTTTATAAAATTTTGATAAACATGTTTGAAGTTGAATTATGAAAACTGTCTAAGTATGATGTAATCGAATCGAATGACCTAAGTTCCAACTTAGTTTGTATAACAAAGCATAAAAATTTCCAAGTCTCATGTAATCGAATCGAATGGTGAGTAATATTTTAGGTGAATCTAATTAAGTTCAAAACAGAAAAGTATAGACTTATCTAATCGAATTTGAATCTAATCTAATCGAATTATAAGTTAATATAATCGAATGTTGATTCGATTAGAATGAAATCATAACTTGGATTAGATTACAATCAAAATCATTTGAAAATTTACAAGTGTCAATTGATATAATCGAATACAGAATTTCAATCTAATCGAATGATAATCTAATCGAATCGAATGGCTTTTCGATTCGGTGAGATTTTCAATTCGATTCGATTAGAATTTCTATTTGATTACAGTTTCCTTTGCAGGTTCACAGTCTATGTCCTTTCGAATCGAAAGATGATTTGATCAATTTTTCCTTGACAAATTTTCAGTATAAGTATTTTATTATCGAATGGTGATTTGATTACATGGTCCTTAACACATTTTCTGCCCATTCGATTAAATGGTCCTTGAACAATTTTCACACTCAGTTGTTTCTAATCGAATGGTGATTCGATTACAATTTCCTTTATATTTTTCTGACCAGACCAATTTCTAATCGAATGGGCTTTCGATTACTTTGCCCTTATACATTTCTTGGCCAATCATCTCTTGTCGAGTCCACACTCGATAACACATATCAACCGATTACAAAATCCTTAAACTAGTTTTCTCACCCAACAAATTCTAATCGAATGTATATTCTATTAGGATAGATTGCACCATTCAATTAGAATAGTTTAATCTATTCTAATCGAATACAACAGATTCGATTAGAATCCTAAACACTTTCAAACTACACATAATCACCCATCTTCATCCTTTCTGGGTTTATACAAGCCCGTTATATATTTCTGGGTAAACACAACCCACCTTCAACTAAGTTTCTGGGTTAGTTAGACCCAAAGTGGTCCGATAAACCCTAAAAATACAAAAAACTATGCAAACCCTAATACAAACTCAATTAAATCAACACGAACATTCCTAATAATATCGCTAATAAGAATATAACATCAATTTGAACAACAAACATTTTAAAAAAGGTTTGGAACTGTTCAAGAACAAGAACAAGATCAAAGGAATCATAAAAGAAGAAATACCACGGGTGGAGGATTCATCTTAGATGAATATCAAGTATGATATGAAGATCTGGCAGTTGCATATGTTAGATTTAGGGTTTCTTGAAAGAAAAGGGCGGTGGAAAGTTGGAGAAAAGAGAGAAAAAGGTAGAGAGAGAAAGTGAGAGTGGATAAGATGAACTTTGAAAATGAAAGATATTATGGGTTGACTCAATCTATAGGATCAGCCTATCTCGCGATAGAGTCTAAACATCTTGAGTTTTAAATGATTTTACACTCTTGAAACCCGAACTTTGAAAATATTTACAAATTTAAACCCGTAAAATATTTACCCACCGAATTCGAACACTTTAAATATATACAAGATATATTTTGTTGGATCGACACTTGACAATGTTTGAATAATAACCTTTACATAGAAACCATTATCCAAATAAAGTAAAGACCATTTTAAAATTTAGAAAATAAAGTTAATAAAAAGAGAAACATAAAAAATTAACATTAAAATAAAGTTAAAATTAAAAGTTAATACACGCTTAAATATGCTTAAGATGTAAAACAAACAAAAAATTTAAAAAAAATAGAAGTAATGAAATTAATATTATATTAAAAATTAAAATAAATTTGAAGTAAAGATGAATTTAATATTATATTTCTTACATTAATTTACATTTTAAAGTGAAATAAATAATTTTGGTGAGAAAGTTCTCGACATGGAATCACATTATCTACAACATCCTGGATCGCACTTCTTTTTGGATATTATTATGCCAAGAACCAAAAGTCGATTGTAGATATAATTTGTCCACTTTAAGCTTAAAGTATTTTGACGTCAATGTGATACGTTAAGGTATGTATTAAGCACGACAATTATGCGGTCCACGGGCATAGTTTGTGTTTATCAGTATCACCCCAAATTGACTCCGACCCCTTAATGATTGATCAAAAAATTTGAGTTTAATTTAAACTTTTTGCAAATTTTCTTTCAAGCAATTTAAAGGTTGAACCATGGACTTTCTTGCCATACGGACTTACAAGTCTTCGTATAAAGTGTTTAGGACTTACTTGTTTTCCCACGTTACATGGTTCTTTTTTGCCCCTTTTTGTTTGACATTTGTCAACATTATATTATTGATTTAAATTCTTTTAAGCACTTTGCAGTTTTTCTGCTTTATTATTTTGATTTTCAATATTTATATTTAAAGCAAGAATAATTTTTATGGTGATCAATCACTAACGGGCTCGTGTATGACTGACTAATAATATTTTAATCTTCATCTATATGACATATATTGGAGTCGGCAACCGCTTCATAATAGTGTAACCACTAGCATAGGCGGAAATTTAAGTTGATATTACTGTGACACTTACTCATTTGTCAAGTCTATCTACACATCAAACATGAATCTTGTTGGCTTTTGATCTACTCTTTTCACATGCTAGGAACTGACATCCACCCAATGTTGATTTTGGATCAAGATTGCATCCCCCATAATCACTATTGGTGTAAGCATTCAATACTAAAGGGGAATCTTGGGGATACCAAAGACCTAAGCAAGGCTTTCCCTTTAGATACCGAAAGATACTCTTTACAACAATCAAGTGATATTCTTTTGGATTACACTGATATCTAGCACACTGACAGACACGGAACATGATGTTTGGTCTGCTGGTAGTGAGATACATCAGGGAGCCGATCATTGATCGATAAAGATGTTGATCAACTGGAATTTTCGATGGATCTGGAGCTAGCACTGGTCTGGTAGCACTCGGAGTGAGGAAAGGAGTGGAGACCTTGAACCCAAATTTCTTGACGATGTCACGAACGTATATTTCTTGATGTATTAATATTTCGTCGGCTTTTTGTTCAACTTGAAGTCCCAGAAAGAAAGTCATCTCCCCCAATGAGCTCATCTCATATCGTCTTTGCATGACCTCGGCAAACTCTCTACACAATTTATCATATGTAGATCCAAAGATAATGTCGTCAACATACACTTGGACCCGAATCTGATCATTTTTCACTTTCTTGATAAAGAGTGTTTGATCGATCACACCTCTTTTATATCCATGTTTCAACAGAATAATTGCTAAAGTAGTGTACCATGCACGAGGTGCTTGGTGTAGGCAATAGAGAGCTTTATCAAGACGATAGACATGTTTCGGACGATAAGGATCTTCAAAACCTGGTGGTTGCTTGACATAGATCTCTTCTTTCACTTTTCCATACAAGAAGACGGTCTTCACTTCCATTTGATACACTTTGAAGTTCATGTATGAAGCATAGGCAAGAAAGAGACGGATTGCCTCAAGCCTAGCAACAAGAGAATACACTTCATCATAATCAATACCTTCACGTTGAGAGAAACCTTGTACAACCAGTCTTGCTTTATTTCTTATTTAATCACCCCCTTATCATTTTTCTTGTTCCAATAGCTTTCTTTTTCTCCGGCATCTTGACTAGCCTCCAAACATCAAGCTTCTTGAATTGTAACAGCTCATCTTGCATAGCTTCAACCCACGAGCTTTCCTTCTGTAAGTCCCCCCGGGGCGTCGCCGATCGATACGAGATCCGCACGAGGTCTAGGAGTGCGGAATCCTCCTAGACTCGTTAATGGTGTAGAAGACGAAGAACACGATTACACACAAACACATACACGAACAAACACACGAATGGGATAAACACATCTGCAGATCTTTTATATAATAACCAAACACGTTACATACCGAACATAAACAGAAACACGGCCGACCCGAGGTGAGCTCTACCTCGGATCGTCCCACACGACTCTCCCTCTCTGTTTCTCTCTAGACAATTGAACTTAACACTCAAAACTCTAATTTTCTGGATTTTTCAAAAACCTAAACAAGACACGTATATATATATATATCGAAACAACTTCGCGGGCTTGGGCTTGGGCCAGTAGGCGAAGTTGTTCTAACTTCGCCTATGGCAGAAGTTGTTACAACTTCGCCTACGGCAGAAGTTGTTACAACTTCGCCTACGGCGAAGTTGTTATAACTTCGTCTATGGCGAAGTTGTTCTAACTTCGTACTTCGTTTCCGCTTATCAGAATTGCATAGCGACGGTCACAAAATGCACCAACAGACACCCCTTTGACCGTTGCTCTCAATTCTAACAAACACAAAAGATCATCTATTACAAAACATGCACCAACAGACTCCCTCTTAACTGATGATCTTCTGTTTGCTCTTCAACCAGCCGTGTCTGAAACTGTCTTGTAGCTTCACAAATCTACCAATCACCCAGCGTCTTCCATATCCGATCTCCCCTTCAGTGTAAGCTTCTCCGACTATATAGATTGAGGTCTTTGAAATGCATGCATCCCCGTGCCTAATTGATCATCTTAACCAATCACGTGAGTCCTTCTGACTTCACAACACGTGAAGTTGGGCTCCCTCCACAACTTCACCAACACGTCGGCATACGATAAGGTTTATTCTTCAACTACTCAACATCAAGTGATCAATTTCATCACAAAACCACATTGACAGAATCTAACACACATGACCATTAATTAATCCGAAGCATCTTCAATCACCAGGGATAACGATCAAGAACATAAACACTTTAATTCCCGATTAAATCCAACTTGTTCCAGAATTTTCACTTTAATAAATAAGCATCACGTTTCAGGATCCAATTCTCAAACGCCTTGAAAATAACATAAATAATATGCTCTGACCGCAATCCAGTAATGACAAAAACCTTCCGTTCAATTTGACTTTCTTCAGTTGGTCAACCTTGAACAACAACAATTTCATTGCCCACAAACACCCAAATATGTGTCAATATCCAGTTTCAATCAATATCCCATTCACAAACTCAACTCCATATCCAGAGTTGACACGTATTTGTTCACACGTAAGACCAAGAGATAACAAGTTTCACTCGTTGACGGAACAACGTCTTCGGTCTCACAATAATCGTGTACACCTGGCCATACAGACGAAAACTTCAAACACTTTTTTTTTTTTTTTAACTTCGCCTAAAGTCAAGTTCGCTCCTCCTTAACTTCGCCTGTCCATAACTTCGCCTGACCAAAACTTCGCCTGACAGATAACTTCGCCTGAGATAAGCGAACTTGTGAGGTAGGCGAAGTTGTGAATAACTTCGCTTAACCTTATATCTTCGCCTAAACCCTAAAATTTAAGCGACAACTTCGCCTGAACCAAATAACTTCGCCTGCGGCGCTGATCGGCCAGAAACGATCAGAAACGTGCCAGAAACACCAAAACGCAGACCTCGAACCATAGCATAAGAGCCTAAGGCTCTGATACCACTTGTAAGTCCCCCCGGGGCGTCGCCGATCGATACGAGATCCGCACGAGGTCTAGGAGTGCGGAATCCTCCTAGACTCGTTAATGGTGTAGAAGACGAAGAACACGATTACACACAAACACATACACGAACAAACACACGAATGGGATAAACACATCTGCAGATCTTTTATATAATAACCAAACACGTTACATACCGAACATAAACAGAAACACGGCCGACCCGAGGTGAGCTCTACCTCGGGTCGTCCCACACGACTCTCCCTCTCTGTTTCTCTCTAGACAATTGAACTTAACACTCAAAACTCTAATTTTCTGGATTTTTCAAAAACCTAAACAAGACACGTATATAGATATCGAAACAACTTCGCGGGCTTGGGCTTGGGCCAGTAGGCGAAGTTGTTCTAACTTCGCCTACGGCAGAAGTTGTTCTAACTTCGTACTTCGTTTCCGCTTATCAGAATTGCATAGCGACGGTCACAAAATGCACCAACAGACTCCCCTTTGACCGTTGCCCTCAATTCTAACAAACACAAAAGATCATCTGTTACAAAACATGCACCAACAGACTCCCTCTTAACTGATGATCTTCTGTTTGCTCTTCAACCAGCCGTGTCTGAGACTGTCTTGTAGCTTCACAAATCTACCAATCACCCAGCGTCTTCCATATCCGATCTCCCCTTCAGTGTAAGCTTCTCCGACTATATAGATTGAGGTCTTTGAAATGCATGCATCCCCGTGCCTAATTGATCATCTCAACCAATCACGTGAGTCCTTCTGACTTCACAACACGTGAAGTTGGGCTCCCTCCACAACTTCACCAACACGTCGGCATACGATAAGGTTTAATCTTCAACTACTCAACATCAAGTGATCAATTTCATCACAAAACCACATTGATAGAATCTAACACACATGACCATTAATTAATCCGAAGCATCTTCAATCACCAGGGATAACGATCAAGAACATAAACACTTTAATTCCCGTTTAAATCCAACTTGTTCCAGAATTTTCACTTTAATAAATAAGCATCACGTTTCAGGATCCAATTCTCAAACGCCTTGAAAATAACATAAATAATATGCTCTAACCGCAATCCGGTAATGACAAAAACGTTCCGTTCAATTTGACTTTCTTCAGTTGGTCAACCTCGAACAACAACAATTTCATTGCCCACAAACACCCAAATATGTGTCAATATCCAGTTTCAATCAATATCCCATTCACAAACTCAACTCCATATCCAGAGTTGACACGTATTTGTTCACACGTAAGACCAAGAGATAACAAGTTTCACTCGTTGACGGAACAACGTCTTCGGTCTCACAATAATCGTGTACACCTGGCCATACAGACGAAAACTTCAAACACTTTTTTTTTTTTTTTTAACTTCGCCTAAAGTCAACTTCGCTCCTCCTTAACTTCGCCTGTCCATAACTTCGTCTGACCAAAACTTCGCCTGACAGATAACTTCACCTGAGATAAGCGAACTTGTGAGGTAGGCGAAGTTGTGAATAACTTCGCTTAACCTTATATCTTCGCCTAAACCCTAAAATTTAAGCGACAACTTCGCCTGAACCCAATAACTTCGCCTGCGGCGCTGATCGGCCAGAAACGATCAGAAACGTGCCAGAATCACCAAAACGCAGATCTCGAACCATAGCATAAGAGCCTAAGGCTCTGATACCACTTGTAAGTCCCCCCGGGGCGTCGCCGATCGATACGAGATCCGCACGAGTTCTAGGAGTGCGGAATCCTCCTAGACTCGTTAATGGTGTAGAAGACGAAGAACACGATTACATACAAACACATACACGAACAAACACACGAATGGGATAAACACATCTGCAGATCTTTTATATATTAACCAAACACGTTACATACCGAACATAAACAGAAACACGGCCAACCCGAGTTGAGCTCTACCTCGAGTCATCCCACACGACTCTCCCTCTCTGTTTCTCTCTAGACAATTGAACTTAACACTCAAAACTCTAATTTTCTGGATTTTTCAAAAACCTAAACAAGACACGTATATATATATCGAAACAACTTCGCGGGCTTGGGCTTGGGCCAGTAGGCGAAGTTGTTCTAACTTCGCCTATGGCAGAAGTTGGGTAGGCGAAGTTGTTATAACTTCGCCTATGGCGAAGTTGTTCTAACTTCGTACTTCGTATCCACTTATCAGAATTGCATAGCGACGGTCACAAAATGCACCAACACCTTCAGAGCTACCTTGTAGTCCTTAGGTTTGACCTGTGAAATAAAACACGCAAAAAGACATTTTTTAATGGTACCCAACTTGCTCCCTGTTTGGATGCCAGCAGATGGAGAACCAGTGATGTTTTCTGTGGGATGACTTCGATGGGTGGGCAGTTGATGAATATCTTCAACAAGGGTAACAGGCTCTGCTTGAAGATTCACGGGATGAAAAATGTGAGGAGCTTTGATGAGAACATCATTGGCTGATTGAATGGAGTCAGGTTGATCAACCAGATGTTCTTGTGGAATTGGTTCATCCCAGAGATGTTTACCGTAAGGAATAACTACTGTAGTAACCAGAGTTGATGCAACGTTGTTAGATTCACCAGCAGAGGGTTCCACAACAACATCAGCTTGAGCAATTTCATCAGAAGAGGGAGGTGTGGCAACAGATTCTACCACGCTCGGAGCTACTTGAACTTTTGGTGCAGGTTCAGCTTGAACATGTTCAAAATTATCGGCAGACGAATAAGAATCATCAGAGTCAGTGGGAGACACATCTTCAACAACAACTAAATATGTTGAGTTAGCAGACTGAGGATCAGGGTTATTGACAGCTTGACCATTATTATTTTCGGGTAAAGGAATTACAGGTGGTGCAATTATGTTGAAAGGTCCATCAGATAGATTCACATCAGATAAACTATTGATTATGGATTGCATCAACAGAGGTTCAGGCAAAGAAGACGGAACTTGATTGTTTACAGGTGGTGGAGTATACATGCCATGGAACCGTTTGAACAAGTAGTCATAGTCAAACAACCAGTCGGGTCCCATGTGAGCATCAGTAGTGTTAAGCTCTTGCCAGTCAACATTGAAAGATTCCAGTATCAGCTTGGTCTTTTTTATTGTACACACGATAAGCAGTTTTGTTAGTAGCATGCCCAACAAAATAATACTCATCGACCTTTTTAGCGAACTTGGGATCAGGCTGAGCACCTGTGTGGAGTAGGGTGCATGGAAGTCCAAACGTCTTAAAGTAATTGACTTACGGCTTTGTCTTGTAGTAGATCTCAAATGGAGTCTTCTTCAAGCGCTTGTTAATGATCACACTGTAAGGCCCCGAACCCGGTAGCCCTACTTTAGCGTCGGATTTACTCATAAACACAGTCCTTCAATTCAGAGTTTATTAAAACTTTTCGCGGAATATAAAACATCAATCATTTGTTACAAAACATTAAATCTTTTCTTTGATACCATAACACAAAACTTTATATTTAAAACATCAACATCCTTCGTCTTTCACATTAAAACATTAAAATTAAAACATCGTAAGTCTTCAGATGCCAGGCTTTTATTCTTCTGCCATGTGTCCCCGCTCAAGCCAGCTGTCTCATCCTACTCACCTGCGTGCATACTAAAAGTCAGCTACGCTAAGTGAGTTCTAGTTAATCAGGCAACATACAATCTATTCCCATATATTACTTCCTGTATCCGAAGACACATATTACTACCTTAACCTTGTATAAATATCCATAGGAGGATCGTCACGTAATATCTATTAAAAGAACCATTACCATTACCCTACCATATATAATTTCCATAGGAGGAACACTATACTATCCATAGAAGGAACACTTTACTATGGAAATAATTTCCACAGTACGTGCAATATCCGAAGATCGTTCACGTACCATCAAGCAATCATTCATATATTTCACATTATCCATATAAGGCATACACTTATCTCTTAGGATAAGTGTATTAACAAACATATTGAGTATGCACACAGCCCCGAAAACGTAACACATAAATGGGGCTAGAAACTCACCTGAATTCTGCTTCTTTTTCTGATAGCTGTAAATCCCTTCTCTATCTGAGCTCGGCTGACTGTACAAGTTACACGTATCAATACTCGCCTGATCTAATCTGGTGGCCTAGTAGTGGCTTACTTAACTTATCGCTTTTTAATTTATTTTCTAATCAAACTTAGCTCTAGGCGAAGTTAACTTTAGGCGAACTTAGCTGTAGGCGAAGTTACCAGCTAGGCGAACTTAGCTTTACAGCGAAGTTGCCATCAGGCGAACTTGGCTTCAGGCGAAGTTGTCATCAGGCGAACTTGGCCTCAGGCGAAGTTACCAGTTAGGCGAACTTAATTTTACAGCGAAGTTGCCATTAGGCGAACTTAGCTTGCAGGCGAAGTTCATCAGGCGAACTTAGCTTGCAGGCGAAGTTCATCGCGTTGAAGGCGAAGTTGCCCAGATGCAGGCGAAGTTACCCAGACAGCCGCTGTTCGGTTTATTTCCAGCATTTTGAGCGTTTTTAACACCCTTGCTATGGTTCAATATCACCCACTACGCTTCCCGACCATCTTCGGTCACTTATACACTAAAAAGCTTGGATCTTTAAACCTTAAAGGTCAAGAATCATACCTTTTTGAGCTTGTTTGGATCTTGTTTAACTTGTTAACACAACTAATCGCTCTCTCTCGGACCTGCCCGATTCTTCCCTTGGCTCAGCCGGTTCTGGTGAAGTTAGTGGGTATGTGTGTGTTAGGGAATTTAGTGAAATATGAAAGATATTTTGGGGTTTAGGGGATATTTATATCCCTGAAATCCCATGGACCTAAGGCCCATTCTCATTTAACCCATCTCTATTAATCCAAATCCATAACCCACGTCCAATACCCAATGCTAGCCCGACTCATACCAACTCCTATTCTATTATCTATTTCCAGATAACCCGAGTAAACTTTCCCTCTATTATTAAGTAATATAATTAATATTATCTTGAAATTTCGGGATGTTACACACACGGTTTTGAATGAAGCAAGCAGTGTTGATTGTTTAACCCCAAAAAACAAAGGAAGTTTGGAGTCTGACAACATTGTTCTAGCAGCTTCAATCAGTGTTTTGTTCCGACGTTCAGCAACTCCATTTTATTGTGGAATATATGGTGCACTGAAATGGCGGTCTATTCCATTTGACTACAGAAATCATCCACCATTTTGTTACAAAACTTAGTCCCGTTGTCGCTTCTTATACACTTCACCTTTTTGTCTTTTTGCCTCACCACGAGAGTAATGAACTTGATTAAAAACTTAGCGGTTTCATCCTTGTGCCCTAAAAGGAAAGTCTAACTGAAACGCGAATAATCATCAGTAATCACAAGGCAATGGGCTTTTCGGCCGATTGCCAAAGGAATTAATCTTCTTGGGCTTGTGAGGGAGCTTGTGTTGCTTGCATTTAAAGCAAGAAATACATTTTTCAAGAGAAAGTTTTAACATGCAATCCCCTCACATGCTCACCTTTGACCAGTTTATTCTAATTTTTAGAGTTTACGTGGCCAAGACGTCTATGCCAAAGAGATGAGTCGTTCTCCAAGGCCTCATATATAATGCATGAAGCGTTGCTACGTGAGTAAGAGTTACTCATATCCAATATATAAGCATCATTGTGCCTGGGAGTACGCATCAATTTCCATTCTTCAGGGACTTTGAAACTTGGTTTTAGAATAAAGCATTCATTTTCTGTGAACAACGTGGAGTATTGTCGATCACAGATTTGTGAGACACTAAGAAGATTATGATTTAGTTGCTCCACAAAATTGACATCATCAAATTTTAGGATCCCATTTGACACTCTCCCTTTTTTTTATATTTCCTCCCACGTCTCCAGCAAATGAAACGTGTCCACCATCAAATGGTTTAACGTCAAATAGTAAGGACTCGTCTCCCGTCATGTGTCGGGTGCAGCCACTATCTAAGTACCATATAATATTGACAGACCTTCTTGACTGACCCTACAAATATTAACAACTTAATTAGACATGGGTTCCCAAGTTGTCTCGGTAAGGTCGACCACAAAGTTGTCGAATTTATTTTCTTGTCACGAATTACGAAGTTTTGGGACGTGTTAGAATCAGAAGAACAGTCCTTAGGAACCCATGCACGTGTAGGCTTCCTGGTTTTAGAAGATTTTCTAGACTGTCTTCTTCTTGATTTCAAAATGAAATCCTCGGATTTTTCAATCTTTTGATTCCTTTTCCGGTTTATTTTAGAAAAGTTCGTTGACTTTTCAGTCTTAGAACTCCTTTTTGCTCTTTCCTTTTTGGTTATCCAAAAAGGTGGTTTACTGGATTTCTTGTCTTTGGATCTCACGTCCATTTCACTGGCAGAACTGTTTGTTTGATCACTTCATGCTCTTGGGCTTGGTGTAGCCTTAGAATGGTATTGATTAAACTGACTGTTCATTTCTCTGTGCCTTCTATGCCAGTTCTTGCAATGTCTTGCAAGGTGAGATGGGTTACCACAAACAAAACAAAGTCTTCTTCTAGTATCCCTATATAGCTCATCAAAACTATGATATACGTGTTGTGGTGAATATGCTGATGCTTGGAAAGTAACAAAGAGGTTAATAGATCTATAACCTCGATCACCAAAAACGTTTGAATAAAATGAACTGACATAATCTTGTTGATGACAACCATAGTGATTGTTATACAAGTGATTGTATAGTTGAGGATTATTAAATTGATTAATGGATTGAAAGAAAGAGTTTCTGTGTGGTGGAACATATTTACTGGATGTGCTAGACTTTTCATTTTAAAACTATTTCTTTTATTTTTATCTCCCTTAACTTTACAATCATTTGATGAACAACTAGGTACATTTGTTTCAACGAATACATTTTCTTGCACGTTTCTATTATTGAAAGTTTCTTCAAATACAGTTTCACAATCACTATCAGACACAGAAACATCATTTTCATTCAAATCATTAGGAGAAGTGCCAACATCAACACTCTCGCAAAGTACATGATTAGTCAAAATGTTTTTCAAAGTATTATTATTACAGACAGGGTTGACAACTGATGATTTTAGATTCACGCTAGAATCAAAACGTGAATTTAAAAACTTTTTCTCTTCATAACCCTTATTCTTTTCTAAACAATCACTTCCGTCTACACAACCTGCCGAAGAAGATGAACTGCCATTAGGACTAACTGATGAAATAACTAGATTAACGGTTTTGAACATAAGAGGAACAAATGTCTTTGGTTTTGGCACATGACCAATACTATAGACCATCTCATCCCCGGGTTGGGTATTGAAACTAAAGTGAGATAGGCTAGTATAATTTTCATTAAAAGGAGGTGGAATGGCTGTGTTATCATAGCCTATGCATGTCTTTTGTTTCACCCCGATACGTGCCCCAATGATTCCATTTAATTAATCAGAGGTAACTCAAACCTTTCTAGAGCTATTTTTCTTTGGGCTAAGTCTAATTCTAGCTTCTCAATTTTAGCATTTAATTCAACACCACGTCTTTCATGGTGCTCAGCTAGTTTATTAGATTGAAATAACTTTTCATTAAGTTTAGCCATATCATTTTTATGAGTCTTAATCCTAGTGGCATATATCTTTACAACTTTTCTAAGATCATCATTCTGGCATTTAAGACTAAGGTTTTCATCTATTAGGGCAGCATTATGAGTTCTATAGTTCATAACCTTATCAATACAAGTTTGAGTGCAAAGTTTGTGTACCTCGGGAATGTCAGAGACAAATGGATATGTGTCAACAGGAAGACTTGATGAGGTACTGGCTTCATGAGCAAATGCCATCCAAGCAAAGGTCAATGGATTGATCAGCTCTTCAAGTTGGTCACATTCCCAATCTAGTTGTGTTGCTTTAGCTGTTCTGGTGATAATTGCCTTTGAGCTTGACTCTAAGTTCCCTTTGGATGTGCTTCCTTGACCAATTCTTGGAACTCTTGATTTTGAGGAGTAGCTTCGGACAACCCTTTTCTCATTTCTACTGGTACCTTCATTGTCAGACATCTTGGTGATTTCGATGTCATTTCCAGCCTTGGGTGGATTAGTGCATTCCCTTGCAAAGTGCCACTATTCGTTGCAGTTGTAACAACGAAGTTTTTCTTTATCAAACCCAATACCATTCCCGTCAGAGTCTTTAAAGTTGTTCTTGCCATATTTCTTCATGAACTTTGAGGCCCTGTGAACAGCCATGGCCATCTGATACTTGATGTCCATTTTCTTGAGTTCCTTCTTGTTGATCTCGGGAATGTCTCCTTATTCAAACGAAGGAGGAAGCAGTTTTCCTTGAAGCAGCTCCTCATGGCTTGCCACAAAGGCATGAAACAGGGCCATGTTGGGGTCATCAGTTTGAAGAGCTTGAGGAGCAGAATAGGATGTGCTGCTTGTGGGTTTCTTAATCCCATGGGCTTTCAAAGCTTGTTCAACGGCTTTATCGATAGCATCTTTAAAAGAACTTGAACTTGATGGTGCTTGTGGAGTTGCAGTTATCTTGAAGGCAGAGTTAGCAACATGAGTAGTAGGCTGTGAGTAGCTCATAAAACCCGTGCTAACTCCAGACCCAATGGACATCCCAACCTGATTAAGAGAATTGATGTGATTACCCATTCTGAGTTTATCATCCATCTCAAATGACTTAATGATGGATGTCAAATCAGCAAGAGTAGTGATCTGGAGGTTAGTTGTTCTCTTGATTGTGATCACACTGCTATTCTATGAGTATGGAAGGGAGTTCAACAACTTGTAGTTGATTTCAATCTGGTCATACTCAATTCTAGAACTCTTGATATTTGTAATCAATGTCTCAAATCTATGAATGGGGCTTGTGACTGACTCCCATAGCACATGATTAAACATGTTGAAGTCACCCTTTAGCATTCCTTTTCTGTTGTTTCTCATCTCTGTATTTCCTTAAAATTTGCTCACCAAGGCATCCCAAAGGCCTTTGGCAGTAGTATGATCTCTCAAAGTTTGAGCAATTTAATATGAGAGGCAAACACTTAGAACACCTTAATCCTTGTGATCATCACTAAAAATCTTTCTATCATTATCTTTATAAGCAATTGCAGGCTTGGGAGTTGGGCCGTCAGCAGTTTCAGTCATGGGAACATGTGGGCCTTGCTCAATTGGTTTAGGAAGCCCATAATCAAGAATTCTAAAGTAGTTTTTGAAACGCCACTTGAACTCTTCAAAGTCATTGTCGTATTTCAGTAGCTTTGGAGGCTTAGTTGTAGTTCCTGCCTCATTTTCAAATATCATATAACTCCTAATAGCTTCATTCTTACCTTCTTCATTAGCATTGGCCATTTCTTAGACAAACTCAAGTTCAACCGGATTCTTTTGAAAATTAACAAGTTCAAAGTAATCGAATACAATGTAATCAAATGAGCAAGTAATAGAATGGACAGTCTGTTTCTTTGAAAACTTTTCTAAGTGCAATATAATCGAATGGTGATGTAATCGAATGGCAATGTAATCTAATCGAATGGGTTAATCTAATTGAATAGAATTCTTATCTAATCAAATGAACTAATCTAATCGAATAGTGATTCGATTCGATTAGAAAGGATTCGATTAGAATTGATTTAAGAATTCGATTCGATTTCTCAGAGATTCGATTAGACAACTTTGTAGACTCGATTAGATTCCAAAGAAGATTCGACTCGATTACTTCCTATTTGACAAGGAAGCTTCAAACTCAATTAGGCAACTTCTGAGTTGATTAGAGATGATAGATTCGATTCGATTAGTTTGTACTTAAGAAAAGTATGGATTGTACTTTCTGGTCACTTTTTTCTACTTATTCCTTTTAAGGAAGTCACATCAATCTTCTTTGACACTTTATGGATCTAGGAAACATCCATATTTTAACAATTTTAACACCAAATCTTGAACTTTTTGAGCACTTTAACACCCAAATATTTAAACACTAACACAAAATCACACCCGAAGCTTGAACACTTGACCTTTTGACCACTTTATCTTTAACTTTTGGTACCCGTAACCCACTAAACACTTGAAAAAGCCGTCTTTAACACAAACAAGACCAAAATCCAAGGTTGTGACCCAAGATCCACAACTAGTAGAGCTCGAAAGCTATGTAACCAATTGTAGGTCCTATTGACGGATCAAACAACACAACATTAGTCTACTTGGGTTAATCTCAACACTAGCTAGCTAGCAAAAATCACTAGTGAGAAACCGAGATCTCGGATCTTGTTTGGTTTGTTATTGCCGTGAGGGTGGAAGAGAGAAATGAGAAGAGAGAGTTTGAAATGTGGACAAGGTTAGACAACACTTATACAAAGATAACAACACAAAAAATTTGAAATGTGGATAAGGTTAAGACAACACTTACTGATAAAATCGAATATGTCAGTTACGCACCAATTAAAAATTCAAAATATTCCATGATTTTAGCATTAGAATTTCTATTTTAATTGAAGAAGATGAATTTGTATTGTTGAATAATTCTTTGAAACTCATTGTGGAGACGTGGAATAATAGCATGAAAATAGAATTGGGATAATTATGATTTTTATTAGACGACAATGCCCTTTTCTGTTTAATTATTAATTTTCATTTGTTCTCTTCCATTATCATTAAAAAGCATTTTCTATTTGATCGTGTCTTGGTAGTTAAGAATTCAAATAACTACTTTCTTATTTTCTAATAAATAAAGTTACTTTTTACTTAAAAGCTTTTAAGTTTCAGAATATCACAAAGTTTAAAATTTTGTTCCTTAAAACATTAAGAAGAATAAGAAGAAGATTAAATATCTTACCATGATAATTGTTTTTTATGAATATCTTATGATACTTTTATAAATATTTAATGTGGTTGGATGGTTTATATGGTAAGGGATTCTAATATGGTATCTTATGCATTATTCAGGTTCGGAAGAGTGTCGCTGATGATGGACATTTCAAATCTAAAGATCCAAATTAAAATAAAAGCTCAATTTTTAACTCCAGGTGTCCATTATGGGGTTTTTCTGGTGTTCAAATTTGGTGAACAACCAAACAGACTTTCAAGTAAAACAAAGTATGTCAACCTGAAGTACAAAAAAGAGAATGAAACTTTGCATGCATATTTCGCATCATGGAGGGACGACGAGTGGATGATGATTGAATTGTACCGGTTCTTAAATACCGAGGATGTTTGTGATTTTGAGGTTTTACTTGAAAGTTTTTCACGATATTATTGCAGAACTAGTGACGTATATATTGAAGGCATTGAGTTTAGAGCCATTAACAATGTAAGTTTTTGAAATAATATGATTTGGTTTTGAGTTTAGATTCTTTTCTTTATATTTTGAAACAAAATCGATGTCACTTTATGAGCACCTTTTTCAAGTTCTAAATCATATGTTTCTAACTTGGTCTTATTATTTTACCCAGGTGAGATCAAACTCTAACATGGGTCACATGCAGCAACTTCCACCTGACCATGATGAGGATGAAAAGGTCCCTCCCCCCACCCCCTACCCATTTTTGTTTTTGTTTTAATTTCTATCAAAATTTAATCTTCAACCAAGAAATTAATAAATATTTCTTAGGTGTTTGTTTAAAGTGCAAGTTGCATCCCTATTGTTGGTGGACTGATGCACTTTGCAACCCCACTTTCGAAACTAACCCAGCCTGCCGGTGCCTCGAACGTCTGCAAACTGATACACTCTTAGACGTTTAGTCCAGCCGTCAGTTAGTCACCAATATTCTGTTTAGAAAATGGTGAACAGATCTCTGAACCATGAAACGATTTGTGTCAGCCTCTATGATAACAAATATTTGAGAGCCACCATGTTCTTCGTCTTCATCACACTCAGGCCCCAATTATCATCCAAAACTGATTTGAATTAATTCTTCATAGGTAAACAGTGAACGATTTTGCCAAACTGAGAGCATTGTTAGAACCCAACCACCGAATCAGACTAAAAAAAAATTTTCACCTTATATTTACTAAAATATGGATTCAAAACTTAGTTAAAAAATATTTGAATATTTTAAATTTTATTTGTTGATAAGTTCTTGTATATTGCATTTTGAATAATAATATGATTTAAAAAACTCATGTATGCCATCAAATTATTTTTTGTGTATGTTTATTAGATATATATGTATATATATATATATTAAAATAACAAGATTTATTAGATTTAATTTTTTAGCTAACATAGTGGGGAGGCGACGAGTTTTGAACTAATATGGAGGGAAGACGATGTGTTTTGAGCTAACATGGTGGGAGACAACGGGTAATGAACTAATATGGAGGGGAGGCGGCGAGTTAAAAAATATGCCGTCTTGATTTTCTAACGTAGAGCCGAAAACGAGTTAGTAAAGGGATATATGGAGAATTTGAATTTTTGAGGGACATATTTGGAATCTTTCTCTAAAAATGGGACATTTTGAGAATTTTTTCTTTTTAAAAAGTGTCTAGATTAGCTTGTGCGGTGTAAAAAACCTATCATTCAATAAGTTATTTTTCAAAAAGTGTCTATCTGAGTTTTATCATGTAAAATGACCAAAATGAAAAAAAAAAACGTAAAAAACAGGTTGGTGAGTAATGAATGCAAAGTAAAGCATGGATATATATGGCATTCCGAAAAGCCAAAAGCAAAATAAAAGGCCAGGATATATGGCTTCTCAACGACACATTTTTAAACCATAATAAAAAGCAGAAACAAAAAGTAATATCCAAACACCCTTTTAGAATCAAAATTAGAGTTTATAAAGATGTGAAAAGACGATTTTGCCCCATGCCCCACCAATTTTTTACATATGAAACTAACGGGATTACTAGGCTGGACTCAAAGTGCATCATTTTGCGTACGTCGTGGATTAATTTCGAAAGTGGGGTTGGATGCAAATTGTAACAACGCTTTTGTTTATATGTTAGCTAAAAACCTTTTTTTTTCAATATTGCACTGTCGAGGATGATGAGGGTCCGAAGGCCCTTTATATATATTTTTTATCCTAACTAAGTTTATCTTATCTGATAAATAAAATAATTGTTGTTGTTTTGGTCATAATTTGTTAAATTCTTTGATGGATCATTGTTCCAGCTAAGTGAAACGATCAACCAAAAGAAGCTTCCTGCAAATAGGGTTCTGTATGACCATCTTAATGTGAAGCTTTTTACAATGAAAGCGTCACAGCAGTCCAGGTTTGTGTTTGACAAGATATCTCTTTTGTACATTGCACATAATACTTATTTGTACAACATGTATAGAGGGACCTGGAAAGATTCAGCTCTTGAATGTGGTGAAGCATGTACGTTATCACATGACTTTTTGTGCATGCAGATTTGGAAGAATGATTGAGGTTTTATCACAGCAAGTAATTCGTCTCAAACGTGACACCTATGAATACCAACTGACACCAGATCCTACAAATTGTGCTGCTTACCTGATATTCAAGCTTTCGGAAAAATGCCGTGGCTTGCATTGTCCTGTAAAGTTACAAGATCTACGACACTCAAAGAAGAAAGGGACTAAAGTTCTTTATTTTAGATCCCCAAATGCATGGAATATACATGATACCAACCACGTCGCAAAAGAAAGGGAAGACGGATTGATGGAGGTTCATTTGGGGATATATAACAAACCATATGTGAAACACGGTACATATATCTCCATGGATTTGAAGCTTATAAATTATGAAGGAACGATGTATGGCTTTATTATATGTGGCCTGGAGTTACGGCCAGCGTAAGCATAAGAATAGAAAAAAATTACGGCAACTGTTTTCTTAATATTAATATATTAGTAACTTTCCTTTTCGTCAAAATGGTGTTGAATGTGTCCGCAGATAAAAATGTTAAACAGTTGCTTTGTCAAAGTGATATTATCTAAAGTTCAAGCATGCAACTTTTATTCAAACCGAGATAAAACAGCCCGACTAGAGAAGGTAATGTCTCCAATTACGCTATTTTTTGATAATTAAAAACTAGAATGAGAAATACACAAATAAGAAGCCTGCTTTTATAACCCAAAACGTGTAACTGCTGACATAGGAACAGCTACTCACTCTTTTATCTTCCTGTTAATAAAGGCCATAGTAACTGCTCCCCACTCTTCCAACTTGCCACTAACTCCTTGACTAAATGGATCCAATTTAAACCCAAAAACAAAATTCAGCCGGCCCTTATTGGCAGTTGTGGCCCGTTTCCTTCTTCTCGAATATACTTTAATCGAGCATTTATCATTACTTCCCTCCCGGTAAAATGCGTTGTCCTCAAGGCGGAATGTGGGAAACTGTTCTGCCACCCGATCGTAGGATTCCCATGTAGCTTCTTCCATCAGGCGATTACACCAAGATACAAGCAATTCTAGAACCAAATGATCAGTTTCGGAAATCCAATGATGAGCTATAATAGAACTTGGTGGTAAGTCAATTTCTCAGTCTTTAGTGATGGGTAATGGAGGTTGCTGGCTAGAAAAGAAAGATCCATGGGCAGGTTTAAGCATGGACACATGGAACACCTGGTGAATTCTGGTAGTAGGTGGGAGATCCAATTCATAAGCAACTGGACCCACTACACGCCTAATACGATACAGACCGAAAAAGCGTGGAGAAAGCTTTTCATAGCGATGTTTGGCTAAACTTTTTTGACGACGGGGTTGAATTTTTAGGAAAACAAAATCCCCAACCTGAAATATTAGATCTCGTCGTTTGTGGTTAGCTTGATTCTTCATCCGGTCTTGGGCCCTTTTGAGATTGTTTCTAGGAAGCTTTAGCATATCATCCCGGTCTATTAACTGTTGCTCCAATTCTGCAATTTTTGTCTCCCCCTCCCATGGCATAAGGCAATAATGAAGGAGGCTCCCTACTAGGGGTGTTCAAAAGTATCCGAATACGAATCCGAATTATCCGTTAATCTGTATCCTATTATCCGAAATTTTGGATATCCAAACGCCGGATAGCCGAAAATTCGGATTCGGATAGCATTTTTAAGAATTTTCGGATAGTTCGGATATCCGAACTATCTAAAATATTATTAAATTTAATAATTTTTAATTTAATATATATATATATATAGACACATACTTTATACACCATCTTACTCCTTAACCCTAATTCTAAAATATTTGAACGCCTTTCAGTTTCATCCACCATCATCCTTGATCTCCACTCACCAATCACTCAAATCAGTAATCAGTAGTACCACGACATTACCCCCGTCCCATGTCTCCATCACCACCTCCGGCACTATACATCACATGCTTCCTTTTTCCTCCGACGCCAACTCCACCACGGCTCCACCCGTTACAATTTTTGTTTGAGTTGTTGGATTGAAAAACCTATTGTGTTTAAGTTGTTGGATTAGATGTTTCGTTATTTGTAAATTAAACTTTAAAGCATGTTGTTGGATAATTGGATTGATGTTTTGGGACCTGTGAGTTCGATTTTAAAATTGTAGGTTGTTAGCTTCTACTTTTTTTTCTAGTTTTATTAAAAGTTTTATTTCGGATATCCGAATCACTATCCGATCGAATATCCGAAATTTCGGATATCCGAACTTCGGATATCTGAAATTTTGGATTCGGATTCGAATAGTGTAATCTACTATCCAAAGTTCGGATACCCGAAACTTTGGATATCCGGTTTTGAACACCCCTACTCCCTACCATAGACGGCAGTAAAGGGAGTGGTGCCTGTTGCCGTGTGATACCCTGTGTTATACGAATATTTAGCCCATGGTAAATAAGTACTCCACTTTTTAGGTTGTTCACTAGAAAAACATCACAGATAGGTTTCAAGACAACGGTTTAGGACTTCAGTCTGCCCATCCGTATGGGGATGGTAACTTGTACTGAGTTGGAGCTTAGTTTGGCTTTAAGTGAAATAGCACCTGCCAAAAGTGTCTAAGAAAAACCACGTCTCTGTCAGATACGATGGATCTCGGGAATCCATGCAAGCAAATTACTTCTTTACAAAAAACTGCAGCCACCCCTTTTGCATTGAATGGATGCGAGAGGCAGAGAAAATAAGCATATTTTTTAAACGATCGACCACCACGAAAATAGTATCGTAACGACCCGAAGGAGGTAAGCCGACTATAAAGTCCATTGACAGATCCTCCCAAATCTGACTGGGAATAGGTAAGGGCTAATGTAAACCAGCATGAGATAGTGTTTTGTATTTTTGTTGTTGACAGATTACAGATTGCTGCACAAAAACTTGAACATCTTGTTTCAACTTAGGCCAAATATACCTTGTTAAAAGACGCTTAAAAGTCTTTAACAATCCCCTATGACCACTGGTTGGGTGTCATATGCCTCTTGTAACAACTTTTTTTTGAGATCAGGCACTTCATGTATCACTAAGCGTCCTTTATAAAATAGAAACGGATCAACTATGGAGAAGCCATCAACTGATGATGGATTCAGCCTGTAATTTGTTGACAATATCACTCGTAACTGGATCATTTTGGAGTCCAAGTTTGATGTCATCCACCTCTACACAATAGGGCACCATTAGTGTTATAACTCACCCGAATGGGGTCGGTGTGATAAGGCATCTTCACTTCTATTTTCTTTCCTTGCTTGTGAATAACAAAGAACTCATAAGGCATAAGTTTCAATTGTAGACGTTGTTGCTCGGTAGTTGTAATACACTACTTAAGTAAGAACTCCAAGGTGTAATGATCGGTACGGATGAGAAAATGTTGGGCCAAGCAGGTAATGACTCCACTTTTGTACTGCCAATACTAAAGCCAACAACTCTCATTCATAAGCTAATTTAAATCGATTAGAAGGGGAAAACCCTTGCTAAAATAGGCCACAGGGTGTTATGCTTGAGACAATATCACCCCCACTCCATCAGACGAAGCATCACATTCAACGACAAATGGTTCTAAGAAGTTGGGTAACCTCAAAACAGGTGTGGACAGCAGTGCTTGTTTTAGTTTATTAAAGGCGTTTAGGGCTTCTTCCGACCACATAAACCCATCTTTCTTAGTCAACATTGTGAGAGGTCGTGCTATCAAACCATAGTTTTGAACGGAGCGTCTATAGTATCCCTTTAGACCAAGTAAACCTCTCAATTCCCTCACTGTTGAAGGTATCGGCCAAGATTGCACTGCTGAAATTTTTTCTTGCTCAACTTTAACACCTTCCGAATTAACCACATTCCCGAGAAACACCACTTGTGGCTGCCCGAAACAACAATTCGACATCTTAGCAAAAAAATTGATTGACGTATAGCAACTTTAGGGCATGTTCCAAATGAGACCGGTGTTGCTCCATGGTATGGCTATAAATCAGGATATCATCAAAAAATACGAGTATAAAACGACATAAAAAGGGGCGAAATAAATCGTTCATAATGGCTTGAAAACTGGAAGGCGCATTTGTCAATCCAAATGGCATAACCTTGAACTCATAGTGCCCTGAGTGAGTACGAAAAGATGTTTTTGCAACATCTTGAGCAGTTACTCTCTTCTAGTAATACCCAGATCGTAAATTAAGCTTTGAAAATCCCCGTGCACCATACAACTCATCCAGTAACTCATCAATATTCGGAATGGGGTACTCTTCGGCTATGGTTGTCTTATTAAGGGCTCGACAATCAACACACATTCTCCAAGTTTTATCTTTCTCTTTTAATAGTAATACTGGACTCGAAAACAGGCTAGTACACGCTTGAATAAATCTAGCTGTGAAAAGTTTTATCATTCTCCTCTAGCATTACTCACCAGAACTAATGCCATTTCCTTGTTTCCCTTTATGGCAGGATTCGTGCATTCACGAGCGAAGTGAGCCGACGCATGAAAGTTATAGCACCTCAAAGTATCTTTGTTAGATCCCACCTTCTAGCTGACTGGCATATTCCATTTGTTTCTGCATGTTCTTTTGGTAAATTTCTTTGCCATGAACACTTCCATAGCTATTTGCCAAGAGATATCCATTTCCTCCACATCATCGGGATGGATTTGATCCAATTCATCAACTACAACTATAACACCCTGACTAAAGTGGAATACGCCCGAGTGTGACATACAGATTGTTCAAAACACATGTGATGTGTTGCAAAAACACATAACGTTTTTATCCCGTTTTTGGGTTGTTTTGTGCGTAAAACGTTAACGAATATAAATTTTTCTTGCATGAAATTACATGTTTGTGTATGTGATAGGTTCCATGTTGAAGAGAGCGAGAAAACGAGTCAAATGGAAAAAGAATCAGCTAAAACGGAGATCGGATGAAGCCGGTACGCAAAAACGAAGATAAACGAGCTAAAAGTCGAAAAAACGTCAGAAAATGTCCCAAGGCTGGGTTTTTACGCGACCAGGTCATACCATTCAAGAAGCATGTGGTAGATTCCAACATGTCCCAAGGCTGCCAAGAATGTTCAAGAATCAGCTACCACGTCTATTTTGTCTTCTAGTGGGCCTAGTGGGCTTGTTTTAAACCTATTTTATATTAGGAATGAGGTGATTAAACATATATATAAACCCTAAAAGACTATGAACGATTTTATTCAAGTTTCCAGCCATCCCACACCTGCTCTAGAGGAGAAACCAAGGAGGACAAGCTTACG
>NW_027504494.1:0-23182 GCF_021521415.1 Bidens hawaiensis
GTTCGTGTGTGTGTTCATTTAAATCGTTTAGTTCCATTACCATAATACCATTCACTCTTATTTTATGTGATAGTATATCACCCATTACATTTTAGTCTAATTTAATTTTTTAGGTTCAACAGATTAATGATCACGCTTACTTTTCTTTAGTGAGTGATCAATTGTGTATGTTTATGTTTGTCCATCTATGTTTGATTATGGTCATTCGTTTATGTTTGTGAACCGTTTGTTTTTACCGTTAGCAAACGAAGATTGACGAATGCAAACACATTCATTTTCGTAATGAGCGAACACGAACAAGAAAACTTTGTTCGTGTTCTATCGTTTGTTCGGTTAAAGAAAATGAACGAACATGCCCTTATGGTGTGCGTTCGGTTTGTTTAAAGGTCTACTCTTTTAATACTTATATTGACTTTTTCCGGTCAATCTTGACCATTTTGTTAAAGAAGAAGCTCCAGCTGTTGAGGAAGAAGCCCTAGATGTTTTCGAAACTTAGGACCCACCGGCCAATGAAAATAACTCAGTAGGACCTGAACCAGAACCCGAACCCAAACCCAAACCCACACTGCATCCAATTGAGAACATAAAACCCGTGGTTGAAGAATCGGTTTCATCTTCAGTTGAAGACGCTCCAAAAATGTCATACGCATCAATTCTAAGTTCTCAAACAAAAAAAACGGGGTCCTGCTCCTGGGCCCACAAAAGTTTATGTTCCCGCCAAAACCTTAAACCCCACGCCAGCTAAAACAGAAAACAAAACTGTTGCTACCGTTGCACAAAATCCACCACCAGAAGCACCTGCACCCGCACCTATTGCCTCGAGTAGCATCAATGTTCATGATGACGGTAAATCTTTTTTTTTACATTTATTTAATTGAAGTATTATATAATAAGTTATTCGTTTATTAATCAAGAACTCAAGCTCATCTAATTCAATAACAACTAAATAAAAAGTGTTTCTATTTACTAATTTTATTATTAGTCATTATCGTTGCCATTGGGGTGGTGGTCCAATGGTAGAGACAAAGCCTCTAAAAACACCTAAGGTTTGTGGAGGTTGTGGGTTCAAGTCCCACTTCCAACAAGGGATTAAGAAATTTGCCTTTCAAAAAAAAAGTCATTATCTTTAGGTTTTACTTATGTATCTGTGTTTTTTATTATGTAGTGAAATGCGTTTAGTTAATAAATGAAGTGACAAATTAAAGCAAACATGTATCCATATATCATTGTTACAAATAAAAAAAAGTAGCAAATGGTATTATTTAAAATTAAATTAAAAAAGAAAGTAAAACAAAAAATGACGTGTTTAATTATACGCATTTATGCAATATAATGAGAAATAATATAATAAAAGGAAAGAGAAGAAAATGACTGAATTATATATTATGTTGTAAAAAACAATATAAAACGACGAAACTATTTTAGAAAAGCGTTTAATAAAAGTTAAAGAAAACATTTATAAAAGGTTTTAATAACATTATATTATTATTATTATTATTTGTAAAATATCATGATCCAAAAAAATGTCTTAAAGTTTTGTTCGAAATTGTTTCCTTAACTTTTTATGAAAAAACATCTTTTAAATAAGTTTTTTTTATCCAATATGATTAGAATAGCAAGAAAAGTTACAAAAAAACACTTATTTTGGTAAATAAGGGTTTTATTAACACCTATATGGATTGTCATCAATATCTTTTGTTCTAACAAAAGAGATTGGTATTTTTGCAGGTGACGGCTATTCGGTTCATGTCCGGAATCTTCCTCATAACGTGACGGTATCTCAGATTGAAACCGAGTTTAAGAAATTTGGGCCTATTAAGCAAGGAGGTATCCAAATCAGAAGTAATAAGGTTGTATATTATTTAATTAAAACAAAATATTATGATAATTGTTTTATATCTATTGAAATAATGTTCTTTTTTCATTTGACAAGCAGTTGGGATTCTGTTTTGGCTTTGTTGAGTTTCAAGATGCGAGTTCTGTGTAGACTGCAATTCAGGTTTGACTAAGTTTTGACTTTAACTTTAATCTATTTCTGGTATAGCAATATAATATCCACTGTTGATAGATTTTTTTTCTTTAATATTGTATTACATTGTATAAGTAGTTGTTTTCTAACTAGTGGCTGACTTCAATTTTTAATATTCAGAATTCTCCTGTGGCAATTGGTGGTAAAGAAGCTATTGTGGAACTAAAGAGAACTGCAACTCGAGGTTTGCACGTTCAGTTTTATGCTACATTTTTATTTAATCTATAATCTAGAAATTTTTAACACAACACTTACCAAAAAAATGTGTCGGTAGATCATTATTTTATTTAAATATGCGTTTGGTAGTATTTTCTACTTAGTTTCGGCCCATTTATTTACGAATGGGTTGGTTTGTTTATTAATATTTCCTAACAGAATAACAGTTGAAACGGGTGAAATTAGGCCTGTAAACGAACTGAACTTTTAGTGAACCGTTCGTTAACTATTCAGTAGGAAATCCGTTTATTTAATAAAAGAACAAAAGTGTACAAAACTGTTTATTTTGTTAAACGAACGAACATGAACACATGTCTTGTTCATTAATTTATGTTTGTTTAAGCTAGTTTATGTTCTTTCTTTTGCATTCATTAATGTACGTTCATTCACGCGCGTTTGTGTTCTTTCTTTTACATTCATTAATAATGTTCGTTCATTTATGTCTGTTTATGTTCTTTCTTTTACACTCATTTATGGTCGTGAGTATATGTGAGTTTAACTTCATTTATATTTCAGTTAAATTGTTTATAACCGGTTAACACATAACCGTCACAGCCCCAATAATTGTACGCTACCTATTTTAATATTTACATAACTAACCCTGCACTAAATAATAATTACATAACATATAAACTAATTATATCCTAAGTATATTTGTGATTAAAACTTCATTGTCCCCCTTAATCACAAGATACTTAGGTCTTTGCATGGATCTTTAGTTGGATGCCCTTCTTTCCTTTAGTCCGGGTGGAGCAGTCGGGGTTTCTGTTCCTTCACGCCCCTAATCATTAATATCTCGTAACACCATTCGATACCTTCAAGGTAGAGGAGATACACGGCTTTTATTTCATACTTCATGGTTATTTCGCATCCGATGTCCATTGCGATGTAGTTCCAAGCGTTGTTGACAGTCGCTTCTACATAACCTCCGTTTAACAGGGTCATCATGTATAGATCATAAAGGTCTATTTCGGTGCCATCACTTAGGTATGGTGGAATGGGTCTTTCAAATTGAGACTTCAAGTGTACCTCATGATACCATTACATAAGATCTTTAAATGTAGATCTGAATTCGTCATTGTACCTATAAAAAAGGTTATAGATATGCACGGTGTTGAGTATCGTCATGCAATCGTTTAAGGAAGATATTCTCGGGTGCTTTGGGATCGTTTCCTCACTACTACGGATTTCCCTCGACTGCAAATCTAGGGCTGCATAATATTCTTCCAAGGATGCTTCTTTATCCTTCTCGATTAAACCCGACCTATTCGAGTTTTCGACTTGCATGATGTCACCATTATCCCAATTAATGTGACACATATCTCCTTCAACTTCGACCTTAAATCCTTGTTTAATAAACTGCTCCAAGCTTAACACGTTCTTGCCTAAACATGGAATATAATACACTCCTTTGATTAGTGTATCTTTTTCATTCAGGTTTACCAACACATCTCTCGTTCCCTTTATTAGATCAATATTTTTCATTTTCCGGTTGGTTTTTACGCCAAAATCCTCTTCCATCCTTATGAGCAGACCTCGATTACCACACAAGTGATTGGTATAATAGGTGTGCATAACCCAAACACTTTCCCATGTCTTATGATCAGTTCCATAAACTAAAAATTCTTTGGTTTCATCTAATTCAAAACGCACTTTATTTTTGTACTGATCCGATGGGCATTCAAATGAAAAGTGTTCTGAACTATTACACTTATAACAATTTAAGAATACCTTTTTAGTTTGGGTAGAGGATCGTTGCTCGATCTGAATCTGTTTATCGTTAGGTTTAATTCTTTTAAACTTTCTTCTTAATCTTTTTGCCTGTTGTTTCGTCAGCCTCTTTCCATCTTTGTAGAGGAGACGATCATCACCGATTGTTAAACCCGCAAACCGTTCTTGAATTTCCTTCTTGAATTGATCATAAAAGTTTTTACCTTCTGCAATACGTGATGTGATAACCACCCCGCCTGGGTGAACACCATGGCTTTCTTCACAGCCATCATTGGCCCTTATCTGACCGGAATTAGGGACACTCGATTGTCCAGATTCCACATCTTGGAATCTCTTGATCGCTTCTTCACGTTTCTTTTGGCGTACATAGGTTTTGATTGGAACATTCCTGTGTCCTTCTTTCGTACTCTTTAGACGTTTCATCCTTTTATTGCGGGATTTCAAATTTTTCTGATCGATCGATTAAACCTAGGCTCTGAATACCAATTGTTGGAACAATCTGACTAACAATCAGTTAGGGAATGGGATGACAAACAATCGAACAACTATAATCTGATTGGAATAATAATTATTAACGAATTGAATTGAATTGAATACAAGAGTACATGATCGCATATATAGTTTTCCAAACGCTGCAAACAACAGTTAACCGGTTAACACATAACCGTCACAGCCCTAATAATTGTACGCTACCTATTTTAATATTTACATAACTAACCCTACACTAAATAATAATTACATAACATATAAACTAATTATATCCTAAGTATATTTGTGATTAAAACTTCACGGTAATGTTCATTCATCTATGATTAATTATGTTCACGAATCGTTTGTTAATACTATTATCAAATGAACATGCTCGGCTTCTTAACGAACGCACATGAACAAGAAAACCCCATTCCTTTCATTGTTCGTGTTTCGTTCTTTTTCTGGTTAAAGTTAAATGAACGAACCCATCACATACCACTTTTGCCATATTTAGTTTCCAATTGTTTTCTTGTGCGTTTAAATGCTTAATCACAGTATGATAATTCTTGCAGTCGGGATTGGACGCGGTCGTTTCTCTACAGGACGAGGTGGTTTCAGAAGTGACGTTTTCAGGGGACGTGGTGGGCGTGGTGAGTTTTCAGGTCGAGGAAGAGGTCCAGGTGGACATGGTGGAGACTCCTATCATAACCAAGGAAGAGGAAGAGGTGGTGGTGGTGGCTGCGGAGGCAGAAGAGGCGGCTCAGTCCATTACACCACCGCAACCTCAGCATGATTTAGTATTTTTTTCAGACAGTTTGTTTCACTGCCAAATATCAGACAAGTTAGAAGGTTGGTAACTTTTAGTGACACTAGTTTGGTGACCCAAACAATTTGTTCATTTGTTGTTAAAGTTCCAGTTATTCTTTCTAACGTAACCTGTTAATGGGCCTTAAATTTTTTCTTGGGACTAATTTTTGTGTCTTCATCAGCCCATCAGGCCCAAATTAGTTGGGAGTTTTCTTCACGGCAAACGAATTGTTTTAACATGTTTGTGAAGTTATGTCACGTAATGAAATGTTAATAGAAATAACATTAATAATATTTGCGAAATTATATATTATATCTATTTTTGAAAATATAAAAACACAAACTTTATTTAACTATTTCAACGCTACGCATGATTATCTTATTTGACTGTCACGTTGGTTTTGTGTTTGGGTTTTTCGAAAATTTAAAATTGAATTCGAATTTGAAGTATTAATTTTTTTTTTTATTTCATAAAAATGAGAGAAATCAACAGCATGTTAATGCTAATATACATGTCATATTCAACAATTACCAATCAAAATCATGCTGAAAAGTTCAAATATTCAAATTATTAAAGACCTAACTACATGGTGTTTATACATGTATATGAATGTATACAACATATTATAAGAAATACTACCAAATCATAATCAAATCATAAAGAATATTGCAACATCATTGCTCAATCTCAGCCATATGTATATTTAGAATGTATATAATTGTAATGATTGTGATCCTTGATTTTAGCTAGGACCATAGAATTAGCTCATTTCCTTTCCCAGTATTGTTTATATATTAAGTTTGTATCAGTTAGTTTGTATCAATGAAATATATCAACCATACATTTCTTATATGGTAATCAGAGCCTTCACACTCCTTTGAGTTTTTCGATCCAAAGCCATTCCACTACCTTTCTTTTTCGCTTAAAAACCCACTGTTCATCATGTCAACTTCTTCCACCATTATTGAGCTCTCTATCCACACTCACTTTTCCATCAAACTAACAGCCACCAACTTTATCTCATGGCACAAACAAGTTTTATCCACTCTCATGAGTCTCGAACTCGAGCAGTTCGTCGATGGCCGAACTGAACCACTACCAAAAACACTTGAAGGAAAACCGAATCCTGCCTACCGTCTTTGGTTTTGCCAAGACCAAAACCTCCTCGGAGCACTTCTTGGAAGTTGTTCGGATACGATTCAACCAATCATCTCCTCTGCTGAAACATCTCACCAGCTTTTCACACGTTTGACCGAGAGCTACGCTAGCGTCTCGCGTTCCCGAATCATCTCGCTTCGCTCAAAACTTGCCACCCACACTAAAGGAACCAAACCTATTGCTGAATATCTCAATGAGATGAAAGCAATTGCTGACGAACTGGTCCTAGCCCACAAGCCGATTGATGATGATGACCTCATTGTTCATATCCTCACCCATTTAGGCGAAGATTATAAACCTATTACTGTTGCTCTAAAAATTCGAGATACACCCATGAGTTTTTCTGACTTCTATGAAAAACTAGTAGATCATGAACGATCTCTTCAAAAATCCCATTCCACACCTCTTGTTACCACAGTTAACAGCACTCAAAAACAAACCCCACGTTCCTACCCTCGCCCCAACCATGGAACCCGGTCCTATAATAGGCCCAACTATTATGGCCCACGCAATAATCATTCTCCAAATCATAGTGGCGCCACACAACATGCTCGTACTAACCGAAACAATTCTTTTTGCAATTTTTGCCAGATTCCAGGTCATGAAACACAAGACTGTCGGAAGCTCCAACGGTTTTTACAAGAAAACAGTGTTGCTGTGAACTCGGCGGGGCCACATAACAACCCGACGGTAAACTCTTCAGTGTCAAGCTCCTCGCTACCCACATCATCTTTAATGTTTGATACCGGAGCGTCTCGTCATGTCACACATGACCGGTCATGTTTACACAACCTCTCAGAATATGGCGGGCCCGATGAGATCGTGCTTGGGAACGGTAAAACTCTCTTTATCTCTCACACCGGCCATACTTCCATTCCCACCTCCACTCGCACATTATCTTTAAACAATGTTTTGCTTGTCCCTCATTTACGTAATCATCTCGTTTCGGTCGCTAAACTTTGCAAAACTAATAATGTTTCTGTTGAATTCTTTCCTTCTCATTTTTTTTGTTAAGGATCTTCGCACGGGGGCGCGACTCATGCGGGGAGTGAACATTAATGACGTCTATTATGCTTCATCGTATCCACAACAACCCATTCATCAACTCAACTCAAGCATCAAGACATCCGGATCGCTTCTCTCTTGGCACCACAAGTTTGGGTATCCCTCCATCAAAGTTCTAAAACTTTTGCTCAATAATTTAGGACTTGGTTATAATAAAATGTCAAATGTTTCTTTTCATTGTGAAGCTTGTTCGTTAAATAAAAGTCATAAACAACCATTTGGAGAAAATTCATTTAAGGTTTCAAAACCACTCGAGCTTATTTACTCGGATGTTTGGGGTCCGGTTCAAACTTCAAATGATGGATACACATACTATGTCATTTTTGTCGACTTTTACTCTAAATACACATGGCTTTACCCTATCAAGCGAAAATCAGATGTTGCAATCTTATTTCCACAATTCAAATCTCTAGTTGAAAAATTCTTTAAAACGCCGCTTGTGTCCCCCTTTTCCGACAATGGAGGCGAATACATTGGCTTGATTCCCTATCTTCAAAAGAATGGGATTTCTCACTTTATCATTCCCCACACACTCCGGAACAAAATGGTGTCGTCGAAAGACGCCACCGACATATTGTTGAAACCGGATTATCCTTACTTCACCATGCAAACTTGCCACTCAACCTTTGGTCTCATGCTTTTCAAATAGCAGTTTATCTTATCAACCGACTACCCACACAAATCTTAAATTTCAAGTCGCCTTATGAACGACTATACAAAATTCATCCAACCTACACAAAACTAAAACCATTTGGTTGTCTATGTTTCCCGTGGTTGCGACCGTATTCCTCATCCAAGCTTCATCCGCGCTCCATCAAGTGCATCTTTCTCGGTTACTCTGCCTCTATGTCGGCTTATAAATGCTATGATCCCGCCTCAAACCGTATCTATCACTCTCGTCATGTTGAATTCATTGACCATATTTTTCCATTCACCGCACATGGTACCCATATAAATTCCCTTCCGACACCCGAAACATTTATACTTACTAAAAAAAGAAAACCAAAACCTCACACTATACCCAACCCTCACGCATCACCTTTGCATGTTCATGCACATGCTTCACATCCCATGCAACCAAGCCCCACTTCCACTCCACTACCTACTGACAATAACACCATTCCTTCCATTACAGAATCCTTGAATCCATCTACCCCCACACCTTCTTCACCATCAGCCTCCTCACCGAAAACCATCTCATCCATGATCACCCCTCAAACCAACATCACACCGCCTCTCTCTCAAACTGCCACACATGATGCAAACATTTCCTCTCCACCCCCACCACCACCTACACCCTCTACACGCCCTCAACGAGACCATAAACCCAATCCTAAATACTATAACTCCAATACCGTAAACACCACCACTCTTCACCCGCTCCCACCCACCTTTGAACCCACCACTCATATTCAAGCTTCTAAAGACCCGCAATGGCGCAATGCAATGAATGAGGAATTCAACGCACTCATTCAAAATCAATCATGGGAGCTTGTACCCGTGACGTCTCATACGCCCATTGGTTGTAAATGTGTTTTCCGGATCAAACGTAACTCCGACGGTTCCATTGCAAAATACAAGGCTCGTCTTGTAGCGAAAGGCTTTCTCCAAGAACACAGGAATAACTACTTTGATATGTTTAGTCCCGTCACTAAACCCATCACCATTCGCACCGTTCTCTCTATTGCACTGTCCAACAATTGGTCATTGCGATAACTAGATGTTAACAATGCTTTCCTTCATGGCACTCATCATGAGGAGGTTTTCATGACTCAGCCACCGGGTTACATAGATTCTCAATACACACATCATATTTGCAAACTCAAAAAGTCTTTATATGGCTCAAAACAAGCTCCACGCGCTTGGTACATTGAGCTCACTCAATTTCTTCTTCGCTTTGGATTTCGTAAATCTTTAGCCGATGCCTCTCTTTTTATATACCAACATCAAACAATAACTTGTTATTTCATGGTCTATGTGGATGACATAGTCCTTACGGGAAATGATTCACATTTTCTCGATCACTTCATTCGGTCTTTAAGCCAAAAATTTTCCCTCAAGGATCTTGGCATGCTTCATCAGTTTCTGGGTGTTGAGGTTATTCCTACACCTACGGGTCTTTTCTATCGACTCATCTCCTTCGGTGGACGCAACTCCTTTCCGGAAACTTGTAGGGTCACTTCAATACCTCGCATTCACTCAACCGGACATTTCATATGCCATTAACAAGTTGTCTCAATTCATGCACAGTCCGCGCCAAACACACTGGTAGGCTCTCAAACGAGTCCTTCGATATCTTAAAGGCACCATCCATCATGGCCTCTTCCTCAATCGCAATTCCGCTCTCACTCTCTCGGCCTTTTTCGACTCTGACGGGGGGGGGGGGGGTGTAAATGACGCCGGTAGGTCAACCACTACATACATTCTTTATCTTGGTACAAACATCATTTCATGGAAGTCTACTCACCAAAAATCAGTTTCCCGCTCCTCTACGGAAGCGGAATACAAGGCCTTAGAAAATGCTTCTGCTGAACTCATATGGACAAAGAACTTACTACATGAACTGGGTCTCACTACAACTCAAACACCGACATTGTTTTGCGACAATACGGGAGCGACATACCTTTGTGCCAATCCCGTGTATCATTCCCGAATGAAGCACATCTCTCTTGACTATCATTTTATTCGGGAACAAGTCTCCGCTGGTAAATTACGGGTCCTTCACATCAGCTTACAAGATCAACTTGCGGACATGCTCACCAAACCGTTGGCACGCGCACCTTTTCTTCGAAATCAATCCAAGATCGGAGTATCCGATGGATCCTCCATCTTGCGGGGGCGTATAAGGAATATTACCAAATCATAATCAAATCATAAAGAATATTGCTACATCATTGCTCAATCTCAGCCATATGTATATTTAGAATGTATATAATTGTAATGATTGTGATCCTTGATTTTAGCTAGGACCATAGAATTAGCTCATTTCCTTTCCCAGTATTGTCTATATATTAAGTTTGTATCAGTTAGTTTGTATCAATGAAATATATCAACCATACATTTCTTATACATATATATAAGTCTGAAATTAAAAACGTTCATATTCGATTTTTGGAAAATCCTATTTGATTTGGATAAGTACCCGATTTTGAACACTAGGAAAGCTTACTTCTCCATTAAATTATCCCTTGAAGAAAAAAACTCTCTCTATGGCAAGAAGACCTCCCTTGGAGGAGTGGCAAGAGGCATGAGAAAAGCAAAGAAGGAAGATTGGCAAGGATGACGATTACAAAGAGCGCATGAGGCTTCAAATAACCAAATTCTTTGTTACAAAGCTACCGGGGATATGTAGTAAATAATAAGTAACAGAGATGTTTGGGGATTATGGGGAAGTGAAGGGAGTTTATATTGCTAGAAAGAGGGATCTATCGGGCCAACAATTTTGTTTTGTTTTATTTGTTAATGTCTATGATAGCCTTGACTTTCAAAGAAGACTACGAAAGATTACGATGGGGAAGAACAAACTGAAGGCGAACATTGCTAAGTTTGCTGTTGAGAACTTTGAGGGTAGTTTTTATTGGGCTAATCTAAATCAGATAAGGGAGGGGGCTGAAAAGGTCTAGAAACCGGATGGGGAAAAGTTCATTGGAGAGCCAATTGTTGGTGGCGGGGGTATTTCGTATAAAGATAAACTGTTGAACAATAACACTAAAGAAACAGAGCGGTTGAGAAGAAAATTATAAATGTGGATCTAGAGAAAGTTGCTTTCAAGGAAGTGTTTGGAAGAGTCGTTATGGGTAGGGTTCTTAATTTCGAAACCCTAAAATAATCAATCTATAGTTAGAGGAAGATGGAGTATTCGGTGTGGATATTTCATACATTGGTGGGTTTTATGTTCTTATTTCTTTTAAAGATCCAGTTACTACATCTTCATTTTTAAGAACCGGTAGTTAGGGAAGATGGTTTTCGGCTTTTGGAAATTTGGAATGGACAAACTACTTCTTTTGAAAGAATTGCATGGTTGAAAGTCGTTGGCGTTCCCCTACATTTGGCGTTAAAGGAGGTTTACGATGCAATCGAAGAAAAGATGGGTTTGGTGGTTCTTCATGTTGATCCCCAATTGGATGTTGGGGATCTTTCTTGGGGATGGTTAAGGGTTATGGTAGAAGACGGGATTGAAATAAGCGATGAGTTAAAGATTTGTTAGAAGAATAATGAGTTCAGTGTGTGGATAACTAGGGAATCAGGGTCTTGGGTGCCGAACGGAGTTGGGAAAGTGGGTAGAACGGAGATCGGAAGTGCATATATGAACTCGGGGATGTCACCGGTTACAGACAAGTGTTTGAGACAGCCGGGTAAAGAAGGGGATGACTGGGAATTCGAAGAGGGATCTATGCATGGGGAAGTCGCAAAAACTGTGCATTGAGAAAGGGTTAGTAATGATGATGAGAATGGTAATGGATTCTTGGAAAACTTCAACTTTAATGCTTTTAATAGCTCAACACAAAGAAAAGGTGGCGGGAGAAAGAAAAATAAATGCAGAAGAAAAGTGCGCCCAGTTTATTTTCATACTTTGTCTCTATTAGGGCTGCACAAATGAGAGAACCCGAACCAACCCGTGTTAAACCCGACCTGACCCGATACTGAAATACATAGAAAACCAATAATCGAAATCTGAACCTGTGCAAAATTACGGGTATCAGGTTTTTTAGGTTCGGTTCTTCGGGTTTGAAGGCTAAAACCGAGAAACACAAAAGGGGCTGAATTTCATCATCCGTCTGCTTAACACCCGTTAGGGTTATGCATCACTTAAAAAGGAGAATGGCTGATAAGAAGGATAAGACAAACACGTATCTGAAATGTGTATGCAACCTTACCGAGTTACCATTGAAGAATATAATGGTATGGAGCTGTGGATTCAGAAGAGAGGTGATGAAGTTACGTATACCTTTTGATATTTCTCCACTGACAAAAAAGTTTGTTATTAATAAAAAATTATAGTGTAACTTATAACTAAAGAAACTAGCAACTTCAATCTAGTTCTAAACTAGTTGGATATGAATTATATATTATTAAATAGTTATCTACGAGTGGTGATTTTCAAGACATAAAAAAAGAGTGCATGTTGTTTTTTATATTCCCCAGGTACTACACATTTTCCTATTTTATCCTCATTCTCCCACTTCCTCTCATCTAATTTTTTCTCTAAAATCTTCTGAAGAAAGAGAGTTCTCATCTGCATGTACTGAGTTTACAAATAAGAGAATGGTGAAACAGTTTTCTTCAAATTATACTAAATATGACAAAGATAAAGATGATGCTCTGGACAAAGACGAGCAAATATCAGTTCTTCGGGTATTTTAGGTCTTCACGGGCAAATACCCGAACCCGGCCCGAGACCGATGTTATTAGATTTCGAGGACCGAATGCATATGTATAATAATAGGGTCGGTCCGGTATCGGGTTTTTTCTGGCCAGTTTGTCGGGTTTTTTCGGTCCGACCCTAATTATGCACACCCCTAATTAGAGAAGAAATTTGAAGTTAGTGGAAGATTAAAAAGGAAGAGGAACTGGCCGAATCAAATAAAATATTAGAGGAGATTCATAAGTTGGAAGAAGCTATGGAAAATAGGGAGCTAAATGAGGAAGAATGGTGGGTTAAGATCACAAGGAAAAAAGGTTGTTGGAAATTGAAGATCTTCGTATGAAAGACATTAGGCAAAAGTCGAGGATAAATTTTGCTTTGGAAGGAGACGAAAACATCACTCTCTTCCATAGTTTCATTAATATAAGAAAGCTTAGAAAGTTTATTCCTGGGGTGGAGGTTAACGGGAAATGGGTTAGTAAGCCGAAGCTAATTTTTCTGTTTTTCAAAAGACGTTTTTAAGAATCTTTACCGTTCCGTCCCAAATTAACATGCCTCAGTATTAAAAGGATCCATGAGGGAGATGAAGCTTTGTTGGAATATCCCCTCTCCAGAAAAGAATTAAAGGAGGCGGTTTTCGAGTGTGGGCCAAATATAGTTCTCGGTTTGGACGGTTTTAATTTTTCTTTCTTTAGAAGATTCTGGAGCCTGTTTGAATATGACTTTTTTAACATTTTGCAAACGTTCTTTCATTCCGGGCAGATTAACAAGGGTTGCGGGTCTTCCTTCATCACGGTTCGAAAAGGTAATACATTCGGTTATTTCAGACTCACAGTCTGCTTTTCTTAAAAATCGACTTATTTTGGATGGGCCATTAGTGGTAAACGAGATTGTTTCATGGGCAAAAAAACCATAAAAAAGGTATATTTATTTAAGATTGATTTTGAAAATGTCTATGATAACGTCAACTTGGAGTTCGTGGATAGCAGTTTGAGCCAATTGGGGTTTTCGGTGAAATGGAGAAGTTGAGTTCGGGGTATTCTATCGATTGCCAGTTCCTCGGTTTTGGTTAATGCCCCCCCCCCCCCCCCCCGGTTTGTGTTTAAATGCTCTAAAGGTTTGAGATAAGGGGATCCTCATTCGCCTTTCTTGGTTTTGGTGGTTATGGAAGCCTTATCTTCTATGATCGGGAAAGTGTCTTCGGAGGGGCTTTTTAAAGGTTTTCAGGTCCTGAACAGAGTTCCGCTCATCTTTTGTTTGCGGATGATTCATTGATTATTGGCGATTTAGACGATGATACGCTAAAAGTATTTCTCGGATTCTTAGATGTTTTCATCTTTGTTTAGGGTTAAAAATCAACTTGAATAAAATCTAAGCTTATGGTTGCGGGGTGGATGGTAAGGAAATGGGTAGAATGGCTAATCTCCTAGGCTACTCCCCGGGTTTGATTCCTTTTACTTACCTTGGTTTAAAAGTGGGCGCTAATATGAATAGAGTTAGCAGTTGGTCGCTGGTTATTGAGGTTTTCGATTCTAGACTTTCAAAGTGGAAAGCGTCCTCTCTTTCGATTGGGGCAGGGTCATGATAATAATGCCGGTTTTAGAAAGCTTGCATGTATACTATTTGTCTATTTTTAAAGCCCCTATTAGCGTGATCAATACCTTGGAAGGAAAGATTCAAAGATTTTTGTGGGGAGGGTCTGAAGAGGCTAGAAAATTCATTGGGTCGCACGGGAAAGAGTAGTTTCTCCGATTAATAAGGGAGGCCTTGGTTCTCAAGGTTGAAAGACGTAAATCAAGCTCTGCTGTTCACATGGTTTTGGAGACTAAAAACCGAAAGAGGAAGTATTTGGAGTAAAGTTATTGAGTCGATTCGCTGCTCCTCTAGAAGCTGAGAATCTGTTAAAGTCAATAAAAAAATCACGGGAGTTTGGAAAAATATCGGAGCTATTGTAAAGTACATAAGGGTTAGAGGGTGCAGCTTGGATAGCCTGCACAGGAAAGATCGAGGACGGAAAAACCATAAGATTTTGGTTAGATTGGTGGTATGATCGAGGCCCATTAAAAGACTTGTTTCCAAAGTTATACAAGTTAGAAAAACATAAACTGTGTGTTGTGATCGAGAGGGTCAGAAGGATTGGATCCTTGATTGAGTGGATGTGGGAATGGAGAAGACGATCGACTTCGAATGAGGAGCTTTTTGGCTTGTTGGGTGTGGCTCTCGAATCTGGAAGAGATGATTGTTGGGAGGCGTAAATCAAGCTCAGTTTATAAGGGAGGCCTTGGGTGTGGCTTTTGGCTTGTTGGCTTGTGGAATGAGGATATTGGAAAAGATTTTTCAGTGGCTACTGTGAGAAGATTAATTGTGGAGGATCGGGATATGAGTAACATATACGTGCTTTATTGGTCTAAATGGGTTAAGAGGAAATGCCAAATTTTCATTTAAAGAGCCGTATGGAATCGTATCCCTACTTTGGAGGCACTTCAAAACAGGAACATCATGGTGGACTCAGTTAGTTTTCGGCTTTGTGGTTCAGTCTCGAGACGGTTGATCAACTTTTTGCTGGTTGCGGTGTGGCGGACATGGTGTGGAGTTGGGTTACGTCGTGGTGCAAAATTCGTCGGTGCTTTGGCTTTTCCATTAGAGATTTGGTGGAATTTTACAACATTGCTGCTTTTCTCAGGTGAAAAATGAAGTGTTCCAAGGTATTATTTTCATTGCTTGTTGGAAAATTTTGAAAGCTAGGAACAAGTTGATCTTTAAAAATGTTGGAGCTCGTATCAATAACAATTAACAGATCTTAGATCTGTATCTATACTATCAATACGTTTACGGATCTAGCTCATGATTAACATCAATTCAGTGTTATAAATATGTGTATATATTATCAATAAGTTATCAGTATAGTATGTATAATATTAAGGTGAAGCTTGAGAGAGATCTGGACAGCAAAACTTTTCAAAACTTTTTCAAAAACTTTTATTAAAGTGAACAGTAGTTCACTATATATAGAAGGTGATCTGGTTCGCTAACATCCCCTAGCGAACCAGCCTCCCCTTCGTTACATACATTAAATTAGCGAAACACCCCCTGATTCGTTAACAACCCCTAACGAATCAGGAGGGAATTCATTACTTGGCTAGTTCGCTAACATCCCCTGGCGAACTAGCCTTTAACTTAGCGAACTAGCTATTTATTACATTAATTCATCATCATCATCATCATCATCATCATCGTACTCAGTATATCCCACCAATAGCAATGCTATGGTAGGGTCTGAGGAGGGTAAGATGTAGACAGCCTTACCTCTATCCCACAGGGATAGAGAGGCTGCTTCCGGTGAGACCCCCGGCTCGATAGTAGTTTTGCATCAAGCCTTGGACATAAGGCACATAGCACTCAATCATCGGGCCACCGGCTGATTGGTGCATGTGCCCTTGTCTTTCGGCTATCAACGCCACCACATGATGCCTGATTAACCTTCCACCACTTTTAACGTTATTTTCACGAGATTAGTAAAATAACGTCAAAATTAGTGCAATTTTACTTTCGCCCACCCGAGGGTTCACACATATATACATTATATGCGCGCACCGCAAGCAGGGCGTAAATACAAAAATGTTATTTATTACATTAATTAATAAACAAAAATGTTAACGATAAATACAAAGACTCTAGACGCAAAACCGTGAACTAACAGACACCCCCTCGTCTTGAGCTCTTTGTCTTTAACTTATTTGAAGCGCTTTGACTGCCAGTCTCTGCAACTATGAATTCCATGTTCGTGACACACACGAACCACACGTTGAAATTGCATAGCCAGGTCGTAATCTTCTTGGCGTTCAAACAAAATCTGCTTCCTGTGTAGCACGTCGTTATCGGTCTCTGATAAATTAACCAACCACATCGGATCAATTATCTTGATGAGCTCGGTCTGCAGTCCTCGACCACGAACAATAACGGCCTCACCAGTACGATTGTTATAGTACCAAAGGTTGAAAGACAGATAAATATCTTGAGGCATCGTCTTCACATGAACCTTTTTCATTATCTTTGGCGGCTTCACTTTCAAGACAAGTATCTTCCAGCCGGTCCTTGGATCAATCTCGTCAATGCGCTTACGTCTTGGGACCTGGGGCTTGAAGAATTTGAAGCCATGATTGACCTCGAATAGTAAGTGTTGGTGAAACCACTCAGCTGTTCGGTAACCCCCACGATTGATAAATGGACGTCTCGCGAGGGTACGAATAACCCACCGCGGTAATGTCAGAACATCCATTATCTTCTCGTAATACTGGACACCCTTTTCCCACTTGATTATACATACTTTAAGGTCAGAATCATAGAGCCAGGAGACAATATCACCATGTACCTTAAAAGCGGTCTTGAAGGTAGTCACCTGATTAGCCTTAACCCAAGCAGCAGCAGTATCTTTTCTTTCTTGATCTACATAACGATAAGCACTGATAATTTTACCCACTTTATGACGTTTGAACCATCTTTCTACGTCCTCATCAGTCACTTCTTTGAGTGAGGGTACTATTCGCTGCACAACCTTTTCCAATTCGTCCTCAGTCTCTTTAAACACCTCTTCTTGAAATACTGGAGCCCCTTGATCAACGTTCGTGTGTTGATACAAGTCCGAATACTCATCAGCAGTCACATCCTCCATCTCAATATCCTCATCCTCATAAACAAAATCCGTATTCATAAACAACATATCAACTTCCAAATCCTCCTCAGTTATCACTTCGACATCGGGCTCAGTCTCTAAAGCATTTAGCTGATCGTCATTCAGCACAAGCAGAATCGAAATCTGCTCCCGTGTCAAGGATCTAACCACAAACTCACCAACCTCTATCTCATCTCTGTTTACCACACTACGAACCACCCCTGATCCATCAACAAATATCACTGTGTTAGCTGCAATCATTTCAATTGGCTTGGCAGCTGTTGGATCTTGATAAATAATTATCTGCTTGCTCGAATCATCACCGCCACTAACACCAGCACCAGAGGATGAACCATGCGATTGTTTAGGCTCACCTCCTGCATCAGATTCGTCAGGATCATCATCGTCATTCTTGAGTTTCTTGAGGGCGTCTTCTTTACAAGTTAATTGTAAAATCAACTCTTCTTGTTCCTTTAATTTCACCCCCTGAGACTCAACAATCGTACGCAACGACTTAGTCTCCTTCTGACAGAAAGAAATATAACTCATCATTCTTCGTTGATTCTCCATGAGTCGTTCTTGAGTTTGACTGTCAGCTGCCATTTGATTTTCATATAGATGTAGCAGATTTAGCAGCATTTCAGTTTGACGACCTTGTGGCATGTTGTATACGGATGGATGAACAGGTTGAACAGGTCCTTGAGGCCGAGTAATTCTCATGAATGAGACATCACTAGGCGGAGGTGGATGAGGAGTAGTTGTTGGCGGAGGAGGAGGAGGTCTCATTGATGTAGTAGGAGATATTGTAGACAAAGCAGCAGGAGGTCTCGGTATCTCGGTTAACGCCATTTGAGGAATAAGACCGAGCCTCTCGTGTGACACCAACGTCGTCGTCAAAGTAAGCATCGGAGTTCTAGTAGTTAGCGGCACCGCCGAGCTTTGAGGCGTTGTATGACGTGGTGGTGGGGTTCCAATGGTTACCCCCCAGCCCAGTAGGACACACGGGGCTTCCTTGATGGTTCACCAGTAGCTACAGCTTTACCCTTTCTTTTTCTTTCACGTGAGCTTTCATGGTGGCAGCTAGAGCAGCATCGACTGCATCTTGTTGTTCTTTAAGAGCTCGTTCACCAGCTCCACCATCACTATCATTCCCATCATTATCATCATCATCACTCCACCATCACCGTTCCCACCTTCTCCCCTTTCACGCTAGGAATCCGAATCATCGTGGATCCAGCGCTCATTAGGAGGACATACATAATCCGGATTGATTATATAACCAATCATCCGTTTGTCCTGTGGCTTTTCCTCTCTATAAATTAACATACGATGTACCGTTTCAGCTTTCATATGTTCCATATCAAGAACATCGTTCACCAACGTTCGATCATCACCAAATTTTGGAATCAAATCCTGAATAAGTAGCTGTAAAAAGCGAGGGTACATCAAGAACTTCTTTGACTGTAGAGTTTGCTGAACCTGTTCTTTCAGATGATCAAAGATAAGTTCTGGGTAGTTGAAGGGCTTGTTTAGGATTAGAGCAACAAACGCTGACTGCAAACTTAGGCGACACTCATCAAACCCACCCGCGACGTCCACTCATACAATGAAGTAGAACATGCAACAGATACTTCTATGGTGGACACAACCCGTTCTTGTTCAGCATAGATTTACGAATATCACCACCATAGTTCAAGCGTGTGAATAAACCTCTAACCAATGTCCTGTCAAATTCACTCGGGTTATCATCATTATCGTCAAATTGAAGTACCCGACGAATGACCTCAACATCAATCGTAATTGGAATCTGATTGATTGTAGCTCGAACCAATTTATCTGCCTCAACATATTCCACCGTGTTCCAAAATTGCTTGATTATACTAAGATACACTTTAGGTTTAGCAGTGATTTCATAGTGTATCTTTGAACGTCGTAAGAAAGTCAACATAGCTCCAAACGTTTCCAAATCAGTCACATCTTGATCAACATAAGCACAAATGTTGTGCTTTTTATCAAACGACAATAAGATCACTTCAGCTTGTTGATCTTGTTGTTGTGGTTGTCCTTGTGGAGGTTGTTCTGGTGGTGGGGTTGATTTTGTTGTTCTTGATCAGCCATGTTTTACTGTATAAATAAAATCGAATATGATAAGAGATATCAAAATATATAATCAAAAGATATGTGTAATTAATCTATTTACGCGTATTAGACGATTTAAAATCCTTTAATTAAATTAAATGAATATGAAATTAATTATTTAACAAATGTCATTCGTTGGGAATCACACTGATTCGTTACAATAAGATAGCGAATCAGGCGATTCGCTATCAAGTAAATACTTTAACGAACTGAACATAGCGAATTACTATTTAATTTTGAGGAACTAAACTCTAGTTCGTTATATTTTAAGAGAATCCTTATTTAATTTTGATTCGTGTAACATCTTATTCGCTTAGCTAGTTCGTGTAAGATCTTTAACGAATTGGACACGAAACAGTCCCAATTCGCTAAGATTAACGAATGGTCAAAAATTAAGACTTTCCTCTTTGACTCGCATAGTCAAGGTCAAAATCAGGAAGAACAACAACAGTCAACCTAATAAACCCAGATTCAATTAGGCCATAACTATCGTTGAATCATCGCAATAATGAGCTCGTTGTACTCGAAATTACGTTCGTAATCGAAGATGAATGAGATTAAGACTCAAAATCTCTAAGTACATAGGGTAGACGAACCCACCATAAACACCGATAACACAAAACTACAATTAACCCGGCAAACAACAATCAAATCATGATTGAAGTCCACCAAGGGTATCGGAATATGATTCCGATCACAATGACATTAAATCATATAGTTATTAACATAAATTATACACAAAAGGATTTCAAAACTTCGGAAACCCTTAAACCCTTAAAAAATTCATAATTTAACTATCAAATCTTAGCCATTTTTGACGAAAATTAGATCGCCATGATTGGCTATACCTTAGAAATTCAAAGATATCTTAGAAATATCAAAACGTGAAGGTTGAAATTTCAGTGACAATTTTGAATAAGGTTACTTTAAGGTGAAGGAAGAAGGCGAACAATGAAGAACTGTTCGTTTTCTTGACTTATATAATCTTGCACGCAACCCAAGGTACAGTTGGCACGAAGTAGGCACTTCGTTTGAATAAAGTTAGCGAATTAGCCCATTCGCTAATTCATTCGTTACCTTAGGTTAGCGAATCACTACTTGATTCGTTAAATTAAAGATAGCGAATCAAGACATGATTCGTGTCATGATTCGGTTAAATGTGCATAACGAAGGGATGATTCGTTACAGAGTGCGGAAGCGAATTAGGTTAGCGAACCAGAAGCTAGTTCGCTAAAGAATCACCTAGTTCGTTATCCATAAATAACGAATTAGATTCTAATTAAAAAATCTTTTATTTAATTTTAAATTAAATAATTAAATGAATTAAATAATTAATAAAATAAATAAAATAGGTTATCGAGAATCTTTTTATCCGACAACCAAATACCTTAAAACAAATTACTGAGAAACTTTTATCCCGATAATTAAATACCTTAAAAACGTTTCAATTTTTTCTAAAGATAACTTAAAAAATTAAATAATTTGTACAAAGAAGACGAAAATATTTTTAGAATTTTTGTAAAAAATTAAAGAATGAAGAATGTATTTACAAAAGAATATCTGAATCATAAAAATAGACAATATTTAAATTTTTGTATTTTTGTTGAGTTTGAGCAGAGAATCATATTGACCAAATTGCCCTTCCATCACAGTTTTATATTTCAGCGATATTATGACTGGCGATAAGTCGGTCATTGGTATTGTTATCCACATAAATCTAATAACACACATTCAAGTATTTTTGTGATATGATTAATTTGTTCAATTAAAGCACAGAATATTAGAAACTATCAGCCCTCTAATCTCGGTTCAAGCTTAATTTGATTTTTTCCAAATCACCCCAACTTGACTTAAGCCATTATATTGTTGATCAAAATTTTTTGATACCAATTTTGAAATTTGAGCAATGCATCAAGTTTCCTTTACTGTGAGTGGGTATGCACGAGTCCATCTGTCGGTTTACATACATTGTATCCCCTGGGGTCCGTTTCTTATTGGTATTAAGACGCGCACAAGGGAGGAACAATTGTATGAATAACAGCGGATTTTGATCAAGTCAGTAATTTAAATTGTACGAAGTACAACATTGATCAAGTTTAATGACTTTGGGTTTGCTCTAGAAAGCGAGTGAAATATTCATGCTTATGAATACCCCGACGGTTAAGCCGCATAAAGACTCACAGTGTCCAGAATCCTAACGCTTGTTATTTGCTTTATTTTATTTGGGTGATCAGCAAATATAAGGCTTGAGTATAACTGGTTATTACATTTCTGCCATCCTCACAGAGACTTTTGCTGGAGACTAACACCTCTTTCAATTTGGCGTTTCTTTATGTTTATATCACATACTTTACTCTACTGGGTTGTTTTAAGACCTACCAATGCACCAGTGCAATTAAGCACACAGTCTTTTAAGCTTATTTTTTGCTGGATTTGGGGTCAAGATAATCAATGTACTATCATGTTCTCTTTTTGCTTCAAAAACTCAAAATTTTGAGGTGCATAAATATAAAGAAAAGATAAATTTAATCGCCAAGTTAACTTAAGTTTATAAATAAAAGGCTAACCATCAATTCACAAGTGAATCATAGGACCAAGACATGCAAGCATGCTTCACAAACTTAAATAACCGACGTAATTTTCAGCGAGAAAATAATCTAAAAACGCCTGCAAAAACCTTTTTGGTTTTCTCTATACAAACTTTAAAAACACAATATTTTTGTCTTTTTCAATTTTCTTATAAACAAAATAAACTTCACAATCTTTTTGGATTTTTGGATTTTTCTGTACAAACATATATCACATTCTTTTTGACCTGTTCAGAATTTTAAAATGTTTTTGGTTTTTCTAAATGTTTAAAAGAAAAACATTAAAGAACAGAAATCACAATATTTTTGAATTTTATCTTTACAAACAAAAAACACTCTTTTTGTATTTTCTAGATTTACACCCCCTAAAACCAAAATAAATTTTAAAAGAAAAATATGATAGAAATAAAGATGGTCATCCTTGTTTAAGGATATCAGCGAGGGTCTTCAATCCGTTTAAATCAAGCAAAAATTTAAAACGTGTTTTGTCAAAAGCTTTAGTTAATAGATCGGCTTTCTGAAAGTCAGTATGTACTTTCTCAAGATCGATTAATTTCTTTTCATAGCAATCCCATATAAAATGATATCGAATTTCGATATGTTTCGTTTTAGAATGTTGTATGGGATTCTTGGTGATACTAATAGCAGCAGAATTAACAATTAAAATGGGAGTAGTAAGAAACTTCAAACCGTAGTAGCGAAGATGTTGTTGTATCCACAAAACCTGGGAAGAGCAACTCGAGGCTGCAACATACTCAGCTTCGGCGGTTGAAGTGGAGACCGTTGTCTGCTTCTTACACTGCCTGGAAACAAGCCGGTTTCCTAAAATTGACATCCTGCAGTCGTTGATTTGAAGTTGATCTTGCATCCTCCATAGTCCGAGTCTGAATAGGCAGTAAGATCAAAGTATCATCCTTGGGGTACCATAACCCGATGTCTG
>NW_027504495.1:0-18498 GCF_021521415.1 Bidens hawaiensis
CCCAAAACTATTTATTTTGGTGAACCAATGATTAGTTGGATATATATTGACGATTTCGAGATCTTGTGATGTGATTTCATTGATTGATTTCATAAATATAAGTATTTTTGTACCTAATTTAAGTTAAATAATTATTGTATTCTATCTTTCTTTCTCTCTCTCTCTCTCAATATATATATATATATATATATATATGTGTGTATTGGATCATTTCAGAAGTTTTTTTAACAGCGAGAAGTGCGAGAAGTTGTGAGGCCCCGAACCCGGTAACCTTACTTTAGCGTCGGATTTACTCATAAACACAGTTCTTCAAATGACTGAGTTTATTAAAACTTTTCGCGGAAAGGTAAAACATCAATCATTTGCTACAAAACATTAAATCTTTTCTTTGATACCTTAACACAAAACTTATATTTAAAACATCATTTCTTCTTCTTCAGATGCCAGCCGTTCAATCCATGCCATGTGCCATCCTCATGCTAACTCTATAATCAGCTCACCTGCGTGCATACTAAAAGTCAGCTACGCTGAGTGAGTTCTAGTTAATCAAGCAACTCATCATACAACCACTACATGCATCATATGCGTATCCGAAGACACGTAGTCCACTATCTAACTTGCTACTGCTTAACCACTTAATTACCCCTATAGCTTAGCCTCTTAATTACCCCTACAGCTTAGCCACTTATGCCATTTTATGCCACTTGATGCCACTTTAATAACGAATATCGTTATGCCACTTTGCCACTTTAATAACGTATAACGTTATGCCACTTTGCCACTTAAATAACGTATAACGTTATGCCACTTTGCCACTTTAATAACGTAAAACGTTATGCCACTTTGCCACTTTAATAACGAAGGCACGTATAGGCTTACGCTACCACGTACTATCGTTATGCACTAACACTCTTACTAGACTCTTGCCACTTCTAACACGCTCTACCTCTACTTGTCTACAACACGCTTCATATCATTTACATAATAAGCAAGTCACATCAACAATCATACACACATAATAACGATGGCACGTACAGGCTTTCCCTATCACGCGCTCAAGTTATGCCACTAACACCCTTACTAGACTCTTGCCACTTCTAACACACTCTACCTCTACCTGCCTATATCACACTTCATATCAGTTCAGTATTTACGTAATAAACAAGTCACATCATAACATTCATACACACTATCAACCACTTGGCAATCACTATCCTTGGCGATGCGTGCAATATCCGAAGATCGTTCACGTTCCGACAAGCATTATAAAATATATACCTCGTATAACATCTATAGCATACACTTACCACTTAAGGTAAGTGTATTCACACTTCACATCGAGTATGCACACAGCCCCGAAAACATAACAAGGAAATGGGGCTAGAAACTCACCTGGACTCTGCTTCTTCCTCTGATATCTGTAAATCCCTTCTTTGACTGAGCTCGGCTGACTGTACAAGTTACACGTATCAATACTCGTCTGATCTAATCTGGTGGCCTAGTATTAGCTTACTTTAACTTATCGCTTTTAATTTATTTTCTAATCGAACTTGGCTTTAGGCGAAGTTAAACCTCAGGCGAACTTGACTTTAGGCGAAGTTAAACCTCAGGCGAACTTGGCTTTAGGCGAAGTTAAACCTTAGGCGAACTTGGCTTTAGGCGAAGTTAAACCTTAGGCGAGCTTAGCTTTACAGCGAAGTTGTCATCAGGCGAACTTGGCTTCAGGCGAAGTTGTCATCAGGCGAACTTGGCCTCAGGCGAAGTTACCAGTTAGGTGAACTTAACTTTACAGCGAAGTTGCCATCAGGCGAACTTAGCTTGCAGGCGAAGTTCATCAGGCGAACTTAGCTTGCAGGCGAAGTTCATCGCTTTGAAGGCGAAGTTGCCCAGATGCAGGCGAAGTTGCCCAGACAGCCGCTGTTCGGTTTCTTTCCAGCATTTTGAGCGATTTTAACACCCTTGCTATGGTTCAATATCACCCACTACGCTTCCCGACCATTTTCGGTCGCTTATACACTAAAAAGCTTGGATCTTTAAACTTCAAAGATCAAGAATCATACCTTTTTGAGCTTGTTTGGATCTCGTTTAACTTGTTAACACAACTAATCGCTCTCTCTCTCTCGGATCTGCCCGTTCCTTTCCTCGGATCTGCCCGGTTCCGGCCGCCGGCGAAGTTGTGGTGTATGTGTGTGTTTGGATAATGATAGAAATGAAGATATTTTGGGGTGCTAGGGTATTTATATCCCTGAAATCCCATGGACCTAAGGCCCATTCTCATTTAACCCGTCTCCATTAATCCAACACTAGCCCGACTCATACCAACTCCTACTCTATTATTTATTTCCTGACAACCCGAGTAAACTTCCCTCTATTAGTAAGTAATATAATTAATATCACTTTGAAATTTCGGGATGTTACAGAAGTGAAGGTGTAAATCCATTAATCCCTAATTTCACTCCATTTCTTATGTGTAGGTGCATATGTATGTGTATAGGTACGTATGTTTGTATACGTGTATGTATGTTTGTATGTGTGTAGGTACATACGTTTGAATGTGGCTCGGTACATTTATGTGACATTCGTCAATTTCGGGTCTCGATTCGTATTTTTTTTTGTAAACTTTATTGATGTAAACTGACCCATTTTGTAAACCGAAACCTTTGATATAATAAAAATGATGGATTTTATGTTACAATATTGTTTTACACTTGTTGGGTCTTGAAAACATTCATTTCGGTTTTTAAAACGCATAAAAATCACTAAAAACGAACTTCGGGGGCCAAAACGCGATGGGGGACCCCTATTCTGGTCGCGGGGCGCGACGGACACCCAGATCAGCAACTTGTTTTTGCTTTGTTTTATGCATATATGTGACCAAAACAACCCATTTTCATGCAAGACCCTTTATGCTTGACCATTTCAACTTACCCTATATATACACCACCCTTTCCATCAATTAATCTCTTCTAAAACTCCAAATTCTCTCTCAAATTCAAAGACTTTAAGGTTATTTTCATTGTGTTCTTGAAGGTTTGACTTCTAAAAGTCAAACTGAGTTTTATCTTTAATTCTAACTTGTTCATCTAACATTACTAACTCTTGAATATGGTGGTACAACATATATATAATACACACCCCTTGTTTCCTTTGTTAGTTACTTCACCGACTCCGGTTGATTAAGTTTCGAACGTCATAAGGCAAGGCTTCATGGAGGACTTCGTGTTCTTGAGATATATATACACACATAACTTATTTATACATATCATTTATGCCTAACTTCTGCTCATTTAGTTTGTTAGTCACATTTACAAGTCTTGGGTATGTGGAGACCATTTATGAACTCATTGTGAGATGGAAACCGAACCAAACCGAACTTTTGTTAAAAAGACTTGTTGTTGACCTTTTAGTTGTAGAACTTAAATATTTTCATTTGTGCATTTTTATACAAGATCTATGATATATGGGTATGCAGAATCCATCTATGAACTTGTTGTGAGATGGAAACCAAACAGATCCGATTTTACTCGCTTAAGACACACAAGTGTGTTTTTAGCTATCAAGATTTGTATATTTCTTTAAAAATAGTTTACAAACTGATTTTAATCATTTTCTTAAGTACTTGGAAATGTTGGATCCAACTTGGTCTCATAACATAGTTGGACCGACAAAACCGAACACTCGCTTAACGTATGTTGTTAGTTCTAAAACAATAGATCTACATACTTGGTTAAGTGTTATTATGTTTTAATGAGTTATCTCATAATAATTAATATTTTGGAAAGTTGACTTTGGGTTTGACCACTCGTCAAGACCCGAACTGACAACCCGAACACTCGTTAAAAACCCGTTTTATTATTATAAATTCTTAAATAGTTACATTTTAAACCTTGAACTTTAAATTGTTTACTTTCCGCCACAATTATTTAAAGATCTCCAAGGAAAACTTTCTAAATCCAAGACTTCTTTTATTTTAGGCTTCATATGTTAACTCGTCGTTCCAGCAAATCTCCAAATAATCAAACTTTCAAGTTTATTGCTTGAACGTGAGTAACTTCATACCCCGTTTTCTATCTTTTGTTTTGGGGTAACATTTCATACTTATTCAAATCAAATGCTTTATACTTGAGTCTTAAACCACAAACGTTATTGTATACTTTACTTAAATAAATGCTCGATTTGGTGTTCTATGCTTACATGATTATATGCTTATGTGTTACCGCTTTTGGAAGGTTGATTCATAAATCCGTGAACTATTTGGTATTCTCTTATAGCAAGGTGCCGTTAATGCATTCTTATTAACGACTTCATGAAATCCGAATCTATTTGGTATTCTCTTATAGACGGTGCCGCTAATGTATTCTTATTAGCGACCTCATATTATCCATATTATTGTTATTTATTTGTGGTTTCGTATACAAGATTGTGGCGTTTCTTACTAAATACATATTGTTCAAACTTATGAATTGCTCACCAACCTTTGTGTTGACAAACTTTATTTTATGAAATGTTATAGGTTTGCATCTAGGTTGATTATGGAGTTCGGTGAAGAAAACGTCACAAATACCTTTAAGTTATTAGCAAAAACGAACAATATTTGATTTGCTATGTTTCGTTATATTTTGTTGTATTTGACTTATGAATATTTGGTTATGTGACATTTTAGATGTTGTGAAATGAAATGAGTTTGTTAAATATTGTCGCTTTAAATAGTGTCATGCGCTTATGAGCAATCGTTGCACACCGGCTTGTTCCGCCGCCTTTGGTCGGGGTGCGACAATTTATATGTTTGTAGGTAGGTTTGAATGTGTAATTAAGACATAAATAGAATCAACCTACATATATGTATGTAACATCATATGAAAGAGAGTGAAATTATGGATTAATGGAGTTATACTTTCACTTCTCCCACTTCTCGCTGTAATATCACTTCTATATATATATAACAAATATATATAACAAAATAGACTTGGCACTTAAGAAACTCATATAAATTATATTGCAAAAGAGAGTCGAACATGCGCAAGGCTACCTATAAAGCTTTTAAAAAACCACCATTAACCTCCACACCACATGAGAACATTGTATAATTTGTGAAATAGTTTACCTAAATCCTTATAAAATCTTTCATAAAAAAACTTTGTGGCAAAAAAAGTTGATATTTATCCATAACTAGGTAAAACATCCACCGTGCTGCGGTGGCGAGTCGGTATCGGTTAATTTCGTTACAACATCGACACTTGAACAAGAAAAATTAAACCTATAAACACCCAAAAATTAGCACACATGTAACTTATGACCGAAGCGACACAAATATGGTTGGTATCGGTTAGGTTGATCAGCTACCAACACCAAAACTAAAAAATAAATTAGTAAACGATTAGAATACTGACTGCACTTGTATAGATTACAGTACTAAAATATGTAATATATTTAAAGCGAGTTTATTCGGTCGCTAAAACTTGGACGTTTGTAAAATTCGGATGGTTTAGCGGCTAGTCGATATAAATCCGGTCTATGTACAACAGAAAGAAAGAAAAAACAAAAAATTGCGCGTCCTGGTGTGAGCAAACGCGAATTTGGCCGGTATTGACGTTACTGCCATTTATTCATCTTAACACATTAATAAGCTCAAAAAAGAATGAAAAAAGAATAATATAAAAAACAAGAAATAAAATTTCATGAAATGTTAAAACCGGATGCAACAAGAATCGAACATTCATTTTAAAACTCTAATATAGAGTTTAAATATTACTCAAGACCACCAAACCAAACATGCCAATATTTTCTGTTGTTTAATTATAATATCTAAATAGTTAAAAGTAATGTCTCTTAAAGATTCCGTGGCATGGAGCTTCAATATTTATCTATACTAGTTAATAAACCCGTCGTGTTGCGGTGGGCAACGATACATGCTCGGGTAGTATCATTTAGGCTCCTTATAGTAACGACAATAAACCTAAAAAAAATAAATCAATAGAAGGCTAGAATAGTATTGATATTTGTATAGACTTATGATAAGAAAATTTTTAAACAAAAAATGTTAAAAAGCATGACGCAAATTCGGTTGGTATCGTGTTACTGCACCAAAAAAATTAAAATTAAAAAATTCGTCAACAACAAAATACAACATATTAGCAAATTTAAACCAAAAAGAAATATTGCGTGCATTACGGCATCGAACCGACACGAATTCGATCGGTATTGACGGTGCCCGACACTAAATCGTAAACTTAAGATTGTAAGTAAAAAAAAACATATTTTATATAGAAGAATACATATATTTAAGAAGCACCTACTAAACCAAATTAAAAGAATAAAAATAAATAAAGAATCATTCTATTACATAAAAAATATCCATGAGACCATGATAAAATCAAAAATAAGACCATGATAAAATCAAAAAGGCGAGCCAAAAAATTCATGATAAAATCAAAATGTAAACCAAAAAATTCATATTTCGAATAGAAATTCAAGACTTGGAACTTGCACCATTGCATTTGTTCAATGCAACAACCTAATAAACACACCTCTAACAATTACATCATCTTAACAATTTATGAAATTGTCAAAATAATTTATTTAAAAGGTAACTTATATAGACTTTTGTGGCACCAAAATCCAATATTTATCTATATATAATTATAATTATAATATTTAATTATTAAAACAGTCAATAATAATTTTAAATTACGTTACTGTTGTTGTTTGAAAAATGATACCGTTAGAAATATAACCCCACTACATCGATCGATGTGGATAATTGCCTTTCCTATTATTTTTTTGTTGTTGTTGTTGTCAGTTACATTGATTAAAACAAAATAATAAAATCTATTAGAAAAGAGAGACTTTATTTTATGAAATAAAAAGAAGTAACTTTCCCTTATATTAACTATATATTAAAGGAAAACCTATAGCTACAGTATAGGTTTCATAGTTGCATAATTAACCCATGTAAAAACATATGTTTACTCTTTTGCCCCCTGCAACTTTCTTTTCTGGTACTATATTAAAGGAAAGAGGACTGCTACAGTATATCTTTAAGCTTTCCAACTTTAGTCCTTGAATTATATAGTTATAATTTAGTCCCTCAGTTTTAAACTATTTTAGTATTGTGACATGACAATTTTTTTTTGCTAAACTTTTTTTACTTTTCATTAGCATTTCAAGGTATTCATGGTTTTAGTATTTGCCTTAATTTGTGTTTTTCTTCCCACATAGTTATTTGTTATTACTTATACATTTTAAGTTATTGATCCTTTTGTAACGTTTAACATACAATATGTTTAAAACTTTTTAGTATACTATTACGACATGCTCCTATCTTTATCTATGTCGAGCCGTTAAAACGAAGTTGTACTCACAATAAGTTATATAAGTAACGATGACAACTGATTATTATTCGCAATACAACTTTTTTATTATAAACCATATATCGAGTGTCGGTAGAACATCAATCACGTATTGAGTTGAACTATCGGGAACACACTAGTTTCGTTAAAAAAGTGGACTTAGGATACTAAATAACTAGTTACGCTCATTCATTGATTCTCTCACTAGAATGAAATGAAATGAAATGAAATGAAATGTCTGTCTGTCTGTCTGTCTCTCTCCTCCTGAATGCCATTGCTGCTGCGGCAACAGCAGCCATTAAAGCAAACATCTGCTGCTGTTGATTTCTTCAATTAACTTTATCCGATCAAAAAGTAACAACAACAAGTTACTACTGATCTCACACTCATTCAGTTTTTTTTTATTTCTTCTTCTATTATAATTATAACTAACCTACCTGTATTTACTTGAGTGAAGGAAAGGAATATGAAATCAAAGACTCGTTTGGATTCCGCCGTATTCCAACTCACGCCTACGCGTACACGGTACTATTCATTACTCAAATATTTCGAATTCACGGGCATCCCTAACAACTGCTGTATGCTTTATACTTGATATTTTTCTTAACTGCTGCAACCAATTACTAGGTGTGATTTATACATCCTTGCAAATGGGAACAAGGAGAAAATAGCTTCTGGTTTGCTCAACCCATTTATTGCACACCTAAAGACCGCTCAACACCAGATTGCAGCCGGTGGATATTCCGTATTGCTTGCGCCAGAAGCTGGAACTAATGCAACATGGTTTACAAAGTCTACTGTCCAAAGGTCTGTGTTATTATTCTTTGGCTTTTGCGTTACTCAACTTGCCATATTCATTCTGATTTTATACAAAACGATTCAATTGTTTGGATGCAACTAAAAACACTAGTTTGAAATCCATCAAGTCCTGAACATGCTCACACTGTTAATTAATTAGTAGATAGAAATGAACTAGGGTTGAGTTTGTACTTTTGTTTCTTTTCTGTGGTCGGTTTTAGTTTATTACGTAAGCAATTGGAAATGCACATATTACATTCTTAAGTAATAAAAAAATGAGGGAAAAGGGGCATGCTCTAAGCAGGTCATTTCTACTTGGTGTCTGCAATGTGCATATGTTTCTCATCTATGTAAAGTATATTCAAGCATGCGCCAAATGTTAAAAATGTATTTGTTGTTTTTAGCTTAAAAATGTTGAAAGGATGTAGCAGTGATTTGTTGTTGTACGGATTGTTGAATATAGATTATTACTAGTCATTATTATATATCAGAATTTAGTTGTCTTTAGCCCACGGGACCATTGTAGGATTGTTTAGGGGTTTCTGGTGTTCTATATATTGAGGGTTCCCCTCTATTGTAATTACAGCTCAGATATATTATTGTTGCAGTCTCTTGTACTTGGACGAAAAAAATAAAATTATCAAATGGTATTTGTTGTTTCTACTCTGGGTTGTTATCGCAATATCGGGATCGTAAGATCCTACTTCATTGTCATAGTCTCTTTTATATGTGTTGTATTTCATATTAAACACCAAGTGAATTGCATGTTCATCATGGATTCAAAGTTATACGTGATATTATTAGTGTAATAAGAATCAAATGGTTTAACAAATTTAGGTTATTAAGGATATAGATTTTAAGCTGTTGACATGTTGCTGGCGTTTTTGCATTTTGGTTTAAACGACTGGAAAGTAGTACAAAAATCGTGCCATTTTATGCTCATTGTATAATTTTAAAGGGAATTACTATTTTGTTTGTTTTTAAACCTTTGGCCTGAAAGCTATATGTTATTTGTAGCTTTGTTCGCTTTGTGAGCACTCCTGAGATTCTGGAACGTGTCTACACCATAGAATCTGAAATTTTACAGATAGAAGAAGCAATTGCCATTCAAGGAAAAAATAATATTTCGGTGAGCATTATTATATATACGCGTATAAAATAATGCTATGTTAAGAGTAAACTTTTGTCTTAATCCAAGTGTTCGCCATTGCAGATAAAAGAAGACCAATACGTAAAGCTTGTGGCAAGCAATGAAGGTAGATGACTTGGACCACGTGCTATTTGACATTTCCAATAATCTTAGTTTTTTAATATCTTGGTATTCAATTCATTCCACAGGAAACAAACCTGCAGTAGATGTCGATGGGGAGGAGAAGGCAATTGTTCTATACAAGGTAACACGCCACCAAGTTGATATTATCGTTGTCTAGTGTAATATATATAATCCATTATTTATTTTAATTTTCTTTTCTTCTGTCAGCCTGGAGCCCATGAGCTTCCCAGCCCAAGTGCTAAAGAGAGAAATTCAAAGTATTCTTTCTTCCTTCTTACTTCCCATTGTTCCAGAATGTGGTCTTAATTTAATTTTCACTGCAAAATGTCAATTTCTAATAATATCTTCACGTTTCTAACACAACCTTATGTTCGTTACAAATGTGTTGAGTTTAATAGTTGTATTCTTATGGATGTATCTTCAGAGTCCAGCTGATAAATGTTCTTGAGACACGTAAAACAGTGCTGAAAAAAGAACAAGGGATGGCGTTTGCACGCGCTGTGGCTGCTGGATTTGAAATTGAGCAAGTGGCAAATTTGTTATCATTTGCTGAATGCTTTGGTGCATCACGTCTAATGTAAGCATAAAACTATTTTGTTTTGCTGTTTATATCCATCTATCAACTTTTTCTTATTATTTTGGTGCACATACATTCAGGAATGGTTGCTTGAGGTTCATGGATTTGTGGAAGCAGAAACACGAGTCCGGACAATGGATTGAAATAGAAGCAGAAGGGGCAATGTCAGATTGTTCTGCATCAGGAATTATGCTTTCAAGCATGAGCAGTGAACCTAGGGTTTCAGAAACAGTAGGCAACAATGCAATTACTGCTGGTAAAAAACTTACTTGACCGGTTTTACAGGATCCTCATATTATTTTCTCTACTGTTTACACCACCACTTGCTAATGCATAAAACATGGTATATACATATTCCATTAACAAAATGCTAACTGTTTTCAAATTATGTTGCAGGCGGTGAACAACAATATCATCCAGGTTTCCCGCCCTGGGGTATGCATTCTTCACCCCAGGGTCCGGGTGGTGTACCTGTGTATCAAGCATATCCGATGCCCTACTATCCTAGATTTTATCCTCCACCGCCACCTTACCCGTCATCGTCGCCCAATGAAGATCCTTCTTATTTTCATAAGAGACAATCCATGGATAATAATAATAATAATAAATCTGAAGAAGAGAGCCCAGAACACCGTAAAAGTTCTGGTAAAAAGAAATCAGGCAGGGTGGTTATTCGTAACATTAACTTTATTAACTCGAAAAATGAGACCTCCTCAGAATCAGCTTCTTCTGACACCGACACGGGTGATCATACACAACAACGAAAGAGAAACTTAAGATCCCCAAAGAGAAAAGGTAACCATAAAGACTCGGAATCTGAGACTCTTAATGGAAAGGAAGCAGACGGCGGCCACTGGGACGCATTTCAAACTTATTTACTCAAAAGCGCCGAAGAAGGTGATCGTGAAGATATGTTTGCAATGGAAAAGGATTCTAAAGCAAAAAGACGGCAAAAGACCATGGCTGATGATGATCCATTATTAGCTCATGGTAAACACAATGATGAAGGTGAAGGGCGATACATGCAATCCTATGATGCAAGTGGAAGAAAGATTGTCCACAGGAGTTCAACCGGTGATGATTTTATGATGGTAGGTAGAAGAGAAGAAATGAATATGAGGGACGGTAACGGGTTTGAGGTCAATTTGGACAAAAGTAACGGGTTGCAGCACGATGAAGCGGCTATGGTTTCGTTGCGTTCAACTTCAGGTTTAAACGACTACAATATTACAAAAGGGTTGAAAATGTTTGACCTTTCTGAAAGCAAATCCAATAAGCCCACACATGTTGTTAAATACAAGCCCGATCCGTTAAGCTTGATGCCTGAACGAGATGTTGAAAATAGTGGGTATGATCCTGCTATAGACTATGAAATGCAGTTGGCTGCAAATGCTTCAAATGAGAGAACGAGCAAGCAAGATAAGAAAGGATCTAAAAGTGCTGCAGAAAAACACCAACTCTCCAAATCTAACCAGAGTGTGGCGAGGAAAGGAAGACCATCGAAGGTGAACAATAATAATAAAAGTACCCTAGAGGATGCACGTGCACGCGCTGACAAACTAAGATCCTATAAAGCTGAACTCCAGAAAATGAAGAAAGAACAGGTACTCTGCTGCTGTTGCTCATTTCTTTATAGATCATTTTTAGTTATTATTAGTTATCACTTATCAATCACGGTGTAAGTACTATAATATATCTTTTTTTTTTTTTTTTTGCAGCGAGATGCAGAGCAAAAAAGACTTGAAGCTTTAAAGATGGAGAGGCAACAGAGAATATCCGCGAGGACCACTACTTCCAGTCGAAAACAGTTACCATCACAAACATCATCATCATCTAAACCTTTACTGATATCCCACATCCGTGGGTCCACCAAGTTTACGGATTCAGAGCCCGGATCGTCATCTCCTCTCCAAAGGTCCAAAATAAGACCTTCCATCAACGGATCAAAAAAACCGTCAACAAGCAGCAAGTTAACTGATAAGAATAATTCAGCAGCAGGGAATAGGATGACTAGATCCTTGTCATCCATGTCGGATACAAAGAAAGATTTAAGTTCTGTTGCTGATTCACACAAGGCTTCTTCATCTATGACTCGCATTAGAAGGCTATCCGAGCCTAAAAAGATCAACACCACTCATACTGCTACTAATACTAAGACAAGGAGTGCAGAGTCTGTTTCAAAACCAAAATCGACCACCGGGCCAACTGAGGCCAAAAAGAATGAACCAAATACAATAAGTCAAAAGGTGAAGGTGAAGGTGATGGTGGATAATAGTTCTGAAGTTGGTAAAGTGAATTTAAATAGCAGATTGAATGAGGCTAAAGACAGCCGTGTTATTGACAAGACTGTTATGGTTGAAGATAATAAGCAGCCGACTACTAAGGAAGTCAACAGTAATCATAGAACAGAGGTGAATATTCAAGAAGCGCCAACTGTTGATAAGGGGACCATTTCAGTCCACCCACAGAAGCATCCTACTACATCTTCCGAGGTTAGTTTTTTCTTTTATTCTTTTTTTAAATGGATTAATTTCTGATAAGATGAGAACAAGAATTCAGAGAAGAAGGGTTCCTAACAAATCAAGCGTATCCATTACATTCGTTAATACGGTTATAAATATCCATACCGACTAACTAACAACCAAACTACCCCAATTACAAACAAACCCCCAACTTCCTAACTATTGCAATATTAGTCCCTGCACTTATTACATTTATCACTATATTACCATTTCAATCCCTGTAATCTAAACATTCGTAACAATACTCCCCTGTTGACAATAATCTTGATCTCAAGATTTTAAATCAGGAAACCTCAACTAGAACTCCTCAAGGTCTACCCATGTTGCCTCTGTTATTGGCAAATGTTGCCAGTGAACTAAAATCTGAACTCCAACTCTATTTCTTTTCTTGAGAAGCTTGCGATCCAATATAGCTCGCGGTTGCATTGTCAAGCTTCAATCTTGGGGCAGATGGACTGGAGATGTAGCCGGGCCTGGTGCAGCTTTAAGGAGTGACACATGAAATGTTGGGTGAATCTAAGCAGAAGAGGGTAAATCTAGAAGGTAAGCTACAACTCCAATTCGTTCCAAAATCAGGTAAGGTCCATAATATTTAGGGCTTAACTTTTGATTATTGTGCTTTTTTAAGAGTGGTTTGAACATATGCTTGCAACTTAACATATACCCAATCACCTGTTTTAAATTTTCTCTCACATCGATGTCTATCAGCCATCTGCTTCATACGATTCTTGGCTTTTGCCAAATTTGCTTTTAAAGTCACTAACTTGATTTCCCTTGATTTGAACCAATCTTCCACAGACTCCAACTTAGTTTCATTAGGAACATAGGGCATATGTAGTGGGGGAGGAATACCGTATAGTGCTTCAAAGTGTGACATACCAATAGCTGAATGAGTAGTAGTATTATACCACCATTCGGCCAGTATTTAGGCCATAACTTTGGATCATCCATAACCATGGTATGCAGATGAGAAAGCCAATTGGACACCATGTAGTTTCATAAAATCCTTCCAAAACTGACTTAAGAATATAGGATCACGGTCAGACACTATAGTGGTAGGACAACCATGTAGCTTAAAGATATTATCAAATACCACTTGGGCAATCTGAGCAGCAGTGTATGGATGTGTTAAAGCAAAAAATATGACCATATTTGGTAAATCTGTCAATGATTACCAAAATGGAATCCTTGCCAAAAGATTTAGGCAACCCAGTAATAAAATCCATTGACAAATCAGCAAAGATGGAGTTTGGAGTGGGAAGAGGTTGTAGTAAACCAGGACTAGCAACCCTCTCATACTTAGCCTTATGACAAATTTGGCAATCATAGACCCACTGTTTTACATTTTGATCACACTTTTTCCAATAAAACAGTTGCTTAAGTCTTTGGAGAGTTGGATAATAACCAGAATGACCACCAATAGGAGATGAGTGACATAAATGCAGAATGTCATTTTTTAATTGTTTATCATCCCCTATCACCACTTTATTCTTCCTTTTCAACGAGTGCCCATCCCAAGACCAATGGTTTGACCTTAGAATTGTGTTGTAGCTTATACAATAAAGTTTGTATCTTGGCATCATTAACCCAACTGTGTTGAATTCTAGGCCATAAGCATGGCAATGTAGCTAAGACCCATCTCAAATAAAGCCAAACCTTCTACTCTAGACAGAGCATCAACAACGTTATTATCAACCCCCTCCTTTTGATCCAGTAGATACTTTAGACTCCTTTGATCTATCCTTATATTGAAATGCTTGACAATAAGGTAGTGATGCCAATGTTTAACAACCATCAATATAGCAAGTAATTCTTTTTCATATACCGACATCGCTTGTTTAAGAGAAATACCTTTGCTCAGGTAAGCCAAAGGATGGCCTTCTTGCATTAATACAGCTCCCAACCCTTTAGAAGAGGCATCAGTTTCAATTATGAATGTCTTTGTGAAATCTGGTAAGGCTAGCACAGGGCTGAGGTTGGAGCTTGTTTAAGACTGTTAAAAGCTTGTTGGCATCTTTCTTTAGTAGGTTAGTCAAGGGTTTAGCAATGCTACCAAAGGCTTTAATAAACCGTTTGTAATAGCTTGCTAACCCAAGGAACCCTCTCAATTGCTTGATAGTAGTATGTTGAGGCCAATTAGAAATTGCTAATATTTTGATAGGATTAGTGCTAACACCTTCTTTAGTTATAATATGCCCAAGATATTCAACCCTTGCCCCAGCAAATGTGCACTTAGATCTCTTGGCTAACAAGGAGTTAGCCTGGAACAATGCTAAAAAAGCCTCCAAATCTATGATATGTTGTTTCATAGAGAAGAGCTATACACCAAAATATCATAAAAAAAACTAATGCACATCTTCTCAAAAGTGGCTTGAATGTAGCATTCATAAGGGCTTGAAAAGTTGCTGGTGCATTAGTAAGACCAAAAGGTAACACTAAGAATTGGGCCGTCTTGTATATATCAGGTTCAAACATTCTTACCTGCAGATCTGAGGTCGAATTTAGAAAAGGTAGTTGCACCTCCAAGTTCATCTATTAAGGGAATTGGGAAACTATTTTTGACTGTAGCTTCATTTAGTCTTCTATAATCAACACACATGCGCCAAGTCCCATCTTTCTTTTTGACTAAAACCACAGGAGCAGCAAAAGAACTAGTACTTTCCCTTATAATGCCCATATCCAATAATTCTTGTGTCATCTGTTCAATAATATCCTTCTGTGCTGCGGGATAGCTATAAGGTTTCTGGGCAATGACCTTAGAATTGTCTTTTAGAACAATCTTATGATCACAAACTCTGGATGGTGGTAAAGACTTAGGCATAGCAAAGACATTAGAGTACTTTTGTAATAAAGCTTCTAAGTGAGGACTAGTAGCAGTTTGTTCCTGTACTGAGGGCAAACTTGGAATTTCTTCGGTATTCAGTAAGTGTAAACTGAAAATTTGAGCTAGCTGATTAGCGTTAGACATTATCACAAACTCTGGACGGTGGTAAAGACTTAGGCATAGCAAAGACATCAGAATACTTTTGTAATAAAGCTTCTAAGTGAGGACTAGTAGCAGTTTGTTCCTGTACTGAGGTCAAACTTGGAATTTCTTCGCTATTCAGCAAGTGTAAACTGAAAATTTGAGCTAGCTGATTAGCGTTGGACATTAAACCATCCAATTTTTCACTAGCACATAAACTGAACCCATTACTTTTAGCTCCTTTCAATTCTATAACCCTGTCATCGCACTTGAACTTCATAGTTAAATCTTTAAAATTCCAAGTTATATCGTCCAGACCTTGTAACCATTGGATACCCAAGACCATATCATAGTTACTTAGGGGTATCAATAGTACATCAACCTTAAACCAATTACCCTGCATCATCCATTGTAAATTTTGACACATCTTGGTACAACTCATCTTATTACCATCCGCAATGGTAACGTTCAAAGTAGACATACTCTTTGTAGGGCATTGCATTTTAAGTGCTTTTCATCTATGAAATTGTGTGTTGAACCCGAATCAATTAAAAATGTGTAGGATTTTGGTGCCAACAGAACCAGTAACCCTCATCGTTGAATATGAGGATACCCCCGTGATGGCATTAAGGGAGATTTGAGGGTCCAATGTTTCATAACTCACTACCTCTTCTTCTGTCTCCTTTTCACAGATCTCAATAGAAAAAAATTGTTTATTTTTACATTTATGGGTTGGTGAAAAGTTTTCATTACACCCAAAACATTCACCCTTAGACCGTTTATCTGCTATTTCTTTAGGTGTTAAGTTCCTTGTAAAAGTGGTTCTTGGTTCAAATGGTGTTGGTAACAAAGGAATATTAGCTGAAGATATATGTGTAGGGTTGTAGATGTGTTTGGAATGTGTGGAACTGGATTGATAGGTAGGTTTATATGAAGGTTTAGGAGTAAATGAGGATACGAGATTGAGATTATCAATTTGTTGTCTGGCCAACATATAGGCTTCAGGAAGGCTTCTTGGTCTGATTAGTTTCAAGGGATTACCAAGTTCTGGTTTAAGGGCTTTAAGGAACAAACTTACAGCATATTCATCACAAATATTGACCCTGAGTTAATGCTAGATCAAATTTTTGACATAACTCTTCTAATGAACCAGTGTGTTTAATTGATGCCAAAGCAGCCATAGCATTTTGGTCCATTATTAGGGCAAATCTGGTAGAAATGAATCCCTTATACTCATTTCATGCCATGCCCTCTATAGACCTCCCTCTCGACTTAACAAAAGACTGGTGCCATAATAATGCCATATCTTCGAGATGAATAATAGCCAGTTGTACCTTTATGTTGTCAGGAGTAGCATCAACTGAAAAAAATGTTCTACCCCGCACAACCAACCTTCAATGTTTGTACCACTAAATTTTGGGAATTCAATCTTTGCTAAACGACTAAAGTTCCCAAAGCTGTGTCTCTGTTCCCCCATGTTGTAATTATTAGAATGATTGAATTGTGTAGAACCACCCCCTAAATTCTGATCTGAGCGATTATTATTGAGAGTTTGCAGATTTCTAATGATAGCCTCCATTTGTGACTCAAATTTTGACGAACTCTAATTTTCGAGAACTGAAACGAAATTCGGACAAAATTGAGTGCAATTGAGGTGAAATTGAGAGAATTAGGGTTCATGATCAATAGCATCCAAGGAGATGAATGGGCTTTGATACCACTTGATAAGATGAGAACAAGAATTCAGAGAAGAAGGGTTCCTAACAAATCAAGCGTATCCATTGCATTCGTTAATACGGTTATAAGTATCCATACCGACTAACTACCAACCAAACTACCCCAATTACAAACAAACCCCCAACTTCCTAACTATTACAGTATTAGTCCCTGCACTTATTACATCTATCACTATATTACCATTTCAATCCCTGTAATCAAACATTCGTAACAGTTTCATATATATCCTTTAAAACTTGAAAATTTTAGTATGCACCCAACCAAAACTAAAATTATAATGTATACCCAATTATAATGTTTTTACTTAATGACCATTCTACCCCTTTCCATTATACTAGTTTAAGCCCTATTTTCAATTTCAATTTTGATCAACAACGACGATAAGAAAGTGAATCAAACTGCTGTCTCTCTTCTATTGTTCTCTCAAAGGCAGATAATCGACGAATCTGTATGTTCGAATCTGATAAACGAACCAATTATAATCACATGATAATAGAGCAATCTAATATTTTGAGAAAGTTGTTGTTTTGAGTGAAAATAAAAATTAAGTTAAAAATGGGTTAAAAAACTTTATGCTAAAAATGGGTATATAAAAAAATTTGAAGTTATATGCATGAAATTTAAAAAAAAAAATTAAGTGTAAAGTGTTATTTGTTAACAAAGAATTGGGCACATATGATATTTTAACCACTTTGTAAGGGCATATGTGATATTTTTCAAGTTTGTAAGGGTATATATGAAATTGGCCCTTAAAATTTTTATAATTGCATCACCCATCCCATGATCTGTTAATCCCTGTATTAATATTTCCTTTTTAGGTAGGATGCTGCAGATAAGTGTGACATATGTTTGTGGTCAATGAAATCGTATTTTATCGTTACTTAGGGGGTGGCTTAGAAACACTTGCATTTATCTTGGGATGCAGGGATTGTATTACGTTTACCTTCTAGTCATCAAGTGATAGTTTGTAGATAACTGAGATGATATTACTTTATCTTTGAACCTTAGGTCCCATGATACCAAATACGTATAAAATCGTTTTAACGGTGCTAGTTGATACGAAATGTGAATCACATATTGCAAAACCTAACCAAGAGATAAGAAAGTCCACACAAGAAAAAAACTAAAGATTCTAGTTTAAACCCTAACCAAGAAAAAGGATGTCCAAACAATACAGAAAACCTAAAAAAGAATAAAAGGACACCTTTCTAGGGCATGCACATAGTTAGGAAAAGAAGACTTCTGTTTACAAAATAAAGAAAGAATAAAAAGGGACT
>NW_027504496.1:0-27114 GCF_021521415.1 Bidens hawaiensis
GCGCGTGCACGTCAGGTGCTACGCACCCTCCGCTAGGACCACTTGGTGCATGATATTCATAAAAGAATATTATTATGAAAAATCTCTTCCTTATAAAGAGCTTTCATTTCTTTACCACTTTCCATGTGGGATGGATTTCATCTTCCTTATTTATACCCAAGTTTAAGGCTTCCACTTTCTTACATTTTCCAATGTGGGATGGAGTTTTATTATTTTCCTTCATATAAGAATACTTAGGAAATATTTTTATTTCCTTATTTTTCTTATAATTCCTTATTTAATATTTTCCCATTACTTATTTTAAGATTAGTTTTGATCCCTCAACTTTTCTAAGTTGTCAAGTTTGGATCAAAATTTTTGGGGATGTTACAGATTTACTCATTAACACAATTGTAAATATCAGAGTTAATTAAAACTTTCGTGGAATAATAACAATAGTCAACCATTCATTACAAATATTCATAACTTGTCTTTTTAAAACATAAATAAAACATAGTATCAAAACATCATGACAAATCTTCAAATGCCAGCCTCTTCAATCTTGCCATGTGTCCTGCTCAAACCAGCTGTCTCAATCTGTTAACCTGCGTGCATACTAAAAGTCAGCTACGCTGAGTGAGTTCTAGTTAATCATACAACATACAATACATTCATAACTGCGTACTTTCATACTTTGTTCATAATATACATAATTACCTTCATACTTTATTCTAAACTCCACTTTACATTATTCTATTCTGCCTCGGATATTATTAGGGCCCGGTCCCTTTTTCTGCCTCGGATATTATTAGGGTCCGGTCCCTTTTCTGCCTTGAGTATTATTAGGGCTCAGTCCCTTTCTGCCTCGAGATTTATAAAGGGCTTGGTCCCTTTTCTGCCTCGGATATTATTAAGGTCAGGTCCCTTTCTACCTTGAGTATTATTAGGGCTCATTCCCTTTCTTCTGTACCTGACTATCTCTTACATTCACTCATAATATACGTACATATCATTCGTACATTATACATAACATTATAATTTGACAATACGTGCAATATCCAAAGATCGTTCATGTATCGACAAGCAATCATTCATACTTTATATACATATCGTTTATACCTTCAAACTACCACCCGACGGTACATGCAATATCCGAAGATCGTTCACGCACAGTCAAGCATTCATTCATACACAATCATATAAGGCATACACTTACCACTTAAGGTAAGTGTATTAACATTATTTCCATTAACTGTCGTAACACATTTTCCATTAGAATTCTAAATTATTATTTTATTGTTAATCTCTTAATTCTTTAAGGTATCTTCTATAAATTAATAAAGTTCAATGGCTATTTTGTAATTAATTCATTCTTTCCTAAGTCCAGGGACCATTCTGTCATTTTATTAAACTTCTAGTTCGTTACCCAGTTCTTACGAAATGGGTTCATAACGAATGAACCCATAACGAACTGATTATTATAACGAATATGTCTTCGTGACGAATTAGCTACAGTAACGAATTGGACCTTATAACAAATTTGAACTTATTCGTTTGGTTTGGTTAACGAATTGAACTTCATAACGAATTGAACCCTTATAACGGACCAGTCCTTATAACGAATTAGACCTTATAACGAACTGGTCATCATACGAATTGGACTTAATGAACTGGGGCTAGTTCGTCATTTTTTCTTTAACGAATTAACTCACGAATTAAAGCTAGTTCGTTGTCCTTCCTTAACGAATCAACATGAAGAATTACCGCTAGTTCGTTAACTCTCCGCTAACGAATTAGGGTTAGGCTAGAGAATGTCAGAAACATTCTCTGAACCTCGTACCCACTTTCCGGCTCCGCCTTTGCCGGAAAAGCGAGATCTCGCTTGTTTTCCACATTTTTTTCACCGTTTTCACCCTGTTCGATCCAGATCTGAGTTAGGGTGACCCCTAGGCTCATCTTTTGTTCGGTTCATACCCGATTCTACCCGGATCTCGGGACTTTAACGGTTTGAAGGTGTCGGCTCGCCGTTTCGTGACTAAATCTAATGGGTTTGGATCCGTACACCATCATATTTTCATTACCTTGGATCGGTGCTCGGTTTACCCTTGGTTTTGGCTAGAGAGAGAAAGCAAGATGAGAGAGAGCGAAGTGTGTGTTTTTTATGGTGTATGGAATGGATGAGAATGAATGGATTATGGAGTAATTATTGTTTATATATGATGGGTCTTGTACTTAAGCCCATGGTCTTTATCTCTTCCCTTTTTAACCCAAGTCCATAACTCACATCTATTTACCCAACACAAGCCCAACTCATAATAACCCATATTTTATTTATTAACCGAAACGAGAAAAACGGGATGTTACATAATAATATACTTAGGATATGATGATGAAAGAGTTTCACCAAAAAATGAGATGTTATTACCCGTTTAAAATCTATCTGGGTTTGGTGAGACCCATGACCCGTTTATTTATTTGTTTTTCCATAAGTTGTTTCTTAATTATACATTTTTTTTAAATTTGATATTAACTTTTAGTATATCCATGTTTTATAGGATTTTCATATCAAATATTTGGTGAGATTAATTTTTTATTTAATGAGATGTTAGAACCCATTTAAGGGCTATCTGGGTTTGGTGAGACTCATATCCGTGAATTTGGGTCAAATACATGAGAAATCTTTATTTACATATAAAAAAATCTTGTAGGTTGAGAGGAGGTGGGGAACGACCAGAAAACTTTTAAAGGTTTCGTTTATATATATTTAAGATTAATAATGTGTTATATTTTTATTCATTTTCAGGATAATGTCTTCATCAAATATTACAATATTTAATGACTAGAATATCAAGAAGAGTAATACATAAGATGTTTCTACTACTGCTGCTGCTACTAATAATAATAATAATAATAATAATAATAATAATAATAAAGATTGGTTTATTAAATCAAAGATGACATTTTCGGATTACAAGTGGTATGATACATACAATATGGGTACAAACATCAAAATATACATTTAAAATAAGTCTTAGATAATATAAAATAACTATATTATACATACATGATATAAACATCAAGCTCACAACCAAAATCTGACCAAAATAAGCGAAATCTAATAGTTATGCAATTAGGACTTAAAAGTTAGTGTAATTTATAAAAAAACAACAAATGTTGTATATAAGAGATTTTATCAATTATGTAAATTTTATATTCTAAACTTTTATTGATTGTATTATAGTTTCATTATCTTTTATCGTTTACCTTTTAAGGGGTGTTTGGCCTATCTTTTATTTTTTTGCTTATGCTTATATTTAAAGTGGCTTATAGCTTATTTTCTATTATTTGATAAGCTATTTTCAAGTGTTTGGATTAGCTTATATTATGCAAGTTAATTATGTGTCTTAATAAATCGTTAAATCCACCATTCTTTAATTTGTTAGAGTAATAAATTGCTTCATAATTACTAATCCACCACCATTTGAGGACAAATGAGTAACTTACACCCTTACACACATAAGCTTCTTCAAATAAGCTAAAAAACCATATTCAAGTGTTTGGGATTCCTTATTTTTACCTCCTTATAACTTATGTCCTTATAAGTTATAAGTTATAAGCTTCTTTAAATTAGCTTATATAAGCTTATAAGCATGATCTTAAAAATCTAAACCAAACACTAAGTTAGGGGGTGTTTGGGATTCCTTGTTTTCATTAACTTATAACTTATAAATTTTTTGAAAAGTTAACAAGGTGTATAAGGTGCTTGACAAACCATAAGGTCTTATGGATTTTAACTCATGGTGAATGCAAAATAAAAGGGGTTTTGAAAAGTTAAGAATATGTAACTTATTGACTTAGGGTTTGTTTGGGAGTGCTTATTTATGTGAAAAGGGACTTTTTGTTAAAATGACTTATAAACATATGAATTATTGAAAAGAATCTTTTAAAAAAATGTTTGGATTAACTTATGTGTTGGGGGAAACAAAAATGACCAAAAGAGACACTGTTTTTTAAAATGAGTGTAATGGGTGTTGAGGGTTAGAGGGTGTAATAGGTAAATCAAACTCATTAAGGTAACAAGTTACATATTCCTAACTTTTCAAAACCCCTTTATTTTGCCTTCACCATAAGTTAAAATCCATAAGGCATTATAGTTTGTCGAACACCTTATACACCTTATTAACTTTTTCAAGAAGTTTATAAGTTATAAGTTAATGAAAATAAGGAATCCCAAACACCCCTTAATGTGTTTGATTTACCAATTACACACCTCTAACCCTCAAAACTAGTTACACTCATTTTAAAAAAGAGTGCCCCCTTTTGGTCATTTTAGTTTTTCCCAACACATAAGCTAATCCAAACATTTTTTTAAAAACTACTTTTCAAAAATACATAAGTTTATAAATTCTTTTAACAAAAAGTCTCTTTTCACTTAAATAAGCAATCCCAAACACACTCTTAAACTTATTTTATAAAAAAAGCTAAAAAAAACTATAAGCTTTGTTAAAAAAGCTAGGCCAAACACCCCCTTATTTTCAAATAATTCATCTTATTTATTTTTAACATTTAACATGCTTATGTTTAAGTTTGAAAAATGCTTATTGACTCATTGGTGTTTTCAAAAAATAAATAAATTAAAATTTGTTTGACAATTACAAAAGTTTTTTTATTTAGGTGTTTGAAATAATTAAAAAACATTTTTCTAGTAAATAAATATTTTCCAAACTCAATCCAACACACAAATCACATCACACTATTTACTATGTATTACGCGGTTTCTAAACCTGTATATTAATATAATCGTTCTTCATATTTTGGGATTTGGCGGGAGAGCTATGGCGAACAAGCTCATCACTGCAATGGATCTACCGAGATCAATCGGCCACGTATTTGCAGCTCGAAATATTATTACAGCTAAGGTATATATACTGTATACGCTACTGATTTTAACCAATTGTCAATTATTGATGTTCATGATTAGGGATTTAGGGTTTAGGGTTTTTGTTCGTGAAATTCAATCAAACAGTGATTTGTTTTAATGCTATGTTGAAACTGACGCCGGCTCTTAGGGTGTAATGCTACCCTAATTGATATCTTGTTTGGTATTGGTAAATTTAGGGTTCCTAATTGAATTCAAATGAATGTTTATCTGTTTGATGATTTTTCTTTTTTTTTGTCAGCGGGACAACGGAGGAAACATTTCAGTTTTTTTTATAACTTTTTTAGTTTTTGATTTATATTTTTAGTTATGATTTTTTATTATTTAAAAAAATTAAAATTTTCAGGGTTTTTTTATCTCAACCCATTCTGACCCATTCCAACGTTTTTCTTTTTTTAGTTTGACCCATTATACATTTTACTTTAACCCATGATAACCCTAATGGGTCACACTTGTCACACCTAAATTGTTAGCCTTTTTATGCTCTTAATAAAATTAAGTTCGGATATTTATGTTTTGACTGAATGTTTTCTGTTAGGATGCATTATCATTGACTGAATTTGAGTTAATGGAATTATTAGATGTGAGTTTGTCACAAGTGAAGCTTTCGGTAGCTCTTATTAGCGAGATCACTTCTCCACGTTATCAGACGGTATTTGAATATATTTCTCAACTTTTGGTTATGTATTATTACCTGATTAGGCCGGTTATGAAGAAATCAGACCCCATGCTGTTCTTGGCGGTAAATGTTAAACATGGCTGATTCAGCTGTTATTTTAGGTTCAATCATTGCTGGAGCAACGTGTGAAAGATGAGTATTTGATGGGTCATCTTCCCACACATTTGAAGGGGCTTGATGCGGCTTTATGTGGTGGACTACCGTTTGGTGCTTTGACAGAGTTGGTAGGGCCCTCAGGAATTGGAAAAACACAAGTATGTCAATTATTCACTTTATTAATTTCTTATATACTCCAAAATAATTGTTGGGCTAGGATGAGTTGAAAAAAACATGTATGTTAAATAGAACACAAGAACAACGATTGGTTACATATTTAGTTTCTATCGTTTTTTCACAAGAACATTGATTTGTTAGCAATGAAAAGACAATTACTTATTTTCATCGATATGGTTTGTTGAGTATACTGGTAGTCATATAGGGTTGTATTACTAGTTACATTGTTTCTATGCATGCTAATATCTGGTGCATTATTCTATAATCAACATATGGTGGACACTAATGAAGTATCATAAACTAGTCACACTTTAGGCTGTAGACGCTTGTTCATCCTTTTGTTATTATTGAATTTGCAGTTCTGTTTGAAGGTTGCTCTTTTGGCTGCACTGCCATCTTGTTATGGAGGCTTAGATGGTCATGTAATTTACATTGATGTAGAATCCAAGTTTAGCTCAAGAAGGTGCCTGTACCAATAATATTGATCGGTTTTTATTTTCCTCGGATAAAGAAGATATTTTTATTCTTTTTCTTTACAGGTTAATTGAAATTGGTATTAATAGTTTTCCAGAAGTATTTTGCTTGGAGGGCATTGCAAAAGAGGTATTCTTTATATGTCTTTAAATGCTTATTTGAAACAGCATATTAACTAATTACTAAATATATTTATATCTAAAGGTTATCTTTCTTCTTTTTATTTTTTTTGTTTTATATAGATGGCAGGTAGGATCACAGTTCTAAGACCTGGTTCCTTAACTGAGTTTACTGAGAGGTTATCTTTGTAATTAATATTAACAGTATTAGTTATAATATTCATCTTTGTGCCATTTAAATTTTAATTATCACATTTCCAGTTTGCAAGAAATCAAAGTTTCGGTCGTGCAACACCAAGTAAAGTTGCTAATCATTGATAGCATGGCTGCTCTTGTTTCTGGGTATTTTCAGATCTTATATTTCAAATTCATTTAGTAAACATTCAAGATATCTTATTACATGGGATGCTCATATTCAGTGAATGCGAACAAGGCCCTCAAAGACAACATCCATTGGGTTGGCATATTTCATTCATCAAGTGAGACCAGTTTTGTTTATTTACTTTTTTGTTTTTAAAACTACTCTTTTGTGCTTTATTAACTTATATCTTTAATTCACATTTTAAGGTCACTTGCTGAATTTTCACGAATACCCGTGGTGATGACAAATCAAGTAAGATCTCGTGGCGTTAATCAAATCTCTCAGTATATATTCCAAGGTATAAAGTTATTGTTGTGATCGCGTATTTTTAGTTTCTTTTTTTATTTTAGTTAATAAATACCATCCATGAAGCAGATAGCATTGTAAATGATAACACTGAAACTTTTGATTCCCGTCTTGTTGCTGCTTTGGGAATTCACTGGGCTCATGCGGTTAACATTCGTCTTGTTCTTGAATCCAGATCAGGTTGGTTTGAGACTTTTATAAGCCCTAAAATACAAAGTTAATTTTTTGTTTGTATTTTAGCAATTGTGACAGTGTTGATGCAGGGCAGCGCTTTATAAAGGTGGGGAAATCTCCAATGTCACCACCACTTGCGTTCCCTTTTCAAATTACTTCAATGGGGATAATATTACTAAATGATGATGGAGTCGAAATGGTAGGACCGCAAATAAACGCAATTGATCATCAAGGTTTGTTGCTGTTAACTTATATGTTCAGTTTCTTGCTTGAATAATTACAATATTTGACTAGTATCATGTATTTGTAATACTGAAATCTTGGAGGTTGTTTGTGATATATATGCAGGTCACAGTGACATAATTTATCATGGAGATAAAAGGTTAAGACCATTAGAAGATTCGGAGAGCCTTTATAACACTCTGAAATGGTTACTTGCGGGTAAAAATGACATCTTGTAAGTTTTAGATTGCATGACATGGAAATGGTTAGATTCCTCAGCTACTAGATGAAAAAGAACATTGAGCATAAACATATTATAGATGGTGCTTTGTATACTATGTATGTTGTAGTGGCTTGGTAGATGATAACCTATTTGTACTTGTGTAAAGTTGAAAGTAAAGGAGAAAGCGTAGGAGTGTCAATCATGATTAATGACAATTCTTAAAGAAATGGTTTTTTTTTATAACTTTCATTCAAATTGTACAACAGGTTAAAACATATCACTCAAAAAAATTGTTAACTTAAAATAGTCCAAATAGGTCAGCACCAGACAACCAGTCACTATGCACAACTATTATTTGTCACCACCCAATAATCGTTGTTGCTTGTACATTTGCCATTGTTGTCTCCATCACCGACCCCACGAGCACCACCACTTGTTGTCGTCTCCATTGTTGGCACCATCTCGTCTTTGTTGCCTCCACTCATGCCGCTAGCCTTCATAGAAAAATATGGCATTTTTATTCCAAAACGACTCATCTTTGCATGAGTCTCATTTGGTCAATAAATTCATTTAAGCCAAACCAAATTGATACATTTTTTAAAAAGATTTGTTAATTCATTTTGCTTTGAACTCGAATTAACCCGACTTGCCTGTTTTGTCATTCCAAGTAATTTATAAAGGCAAACATATTTTTTATGGTCATACTTTTTGAATGAGGTATTAGTAATATTAGAAAGTAACGTTTTCTTGAAAATATACAAAATTGAAACGATACATATCCTTCACTTCAGTTTTGTCCGGTTCCCTCCCTCCTCTTTCCATAGATCTGGTTCTCTCTCCTGCCTTTTTATCCTTCATATCTCAATAGGCGACTCACATTACCTGTCTACCATCTCACCCTGAGGCATTCTGTTAGAGATGGTGTAATCAACCTATCTACGTCTACCTATTTGCTATGTGTGTAACATACTAGATTTTCGTTTACAATGCTATATATTTATTCAGTTACATAATTTTATTAGTATAATTATTTAAAGATGTAGTTTTTTATAGTTTGGGACAACTTATTTATCTCTTAGAATATACTTTCATATTGAAATATTTAGATGGTACTCTCAAAATGTTAATAGGATAATCAAAATGAGAATAAGAACTAGTGTGATTTTCTGTTTTGAAAACATCACAACGTTTAGTTGAAATGACACAACAATTTGTGAAACGATTGACATATATTTAGTTACCATCGGCAGTTGTTTTTTCAGAATAACTTAATTACTGTTATATGTCATCTATAACTCCATTACTACTAATCACTAAAGTATTATTATTGATGGCCTAAGATACCACGAATAGAGATTGTTTTTTATAGCCATGTTGATGTTGATCATGATTACCATTGATCAATTCCAAAATAACTAAAAATCATGTTGATCCTTAACAACTTCCAAAGACTTTCAACTACATAATTGAGTTTTCATTCGGCACGCCGACTAGTAGTGAAACCCCCACTAGCGGCTCAACCCTATGGACCCGCCCAAGGTAGCGACCCCCCCCCCCCCCCCCCCCCCGGAAACCCCATGGTCAAGAAGGTTTTCACCCTCTCGAGTCTCGACCCTTGATGTTCGCAGGTGTTAGGAATTAGAAGTCTTGAATGAAGGTGGCACCTAAGTTACATTTATTATTCAAACTCCATTTAGTTTCAATGCAAATTCAAATTTTGGTAACACCAAAATAATCAACAATAAAACCCGCAGATTATACATTTGGCCTGATTTAGTAAATCTGAGTTTTTCTAAAAAATTCAGTTTAAATAGTGAACACATCTTGATAGAAGTTATTATGTGTATTGAACTATGGGTTCTTTAAAGAGTTTGAATTTATTTGTTTTTTTTGACTTTTAATATAATCAACAAACGAAAATTTGTGGAAATAGCATTTTAGTGATCAATCATTGATAATTAACGAAACAAACATAATTATAAACTAGAAGAAATATAGTAGAGCCTTCTTTAGCAATTAACAAATAAGATTGAAACTTTTAAATAAACTAAAAATATTTATAAACCAAGTTGCATGAAGCCAGTACATAATACTTGCCAAAAAGTTATATCTGGAAACCAAAACCCACATCTTGCCAGTTTAATTCTATAATTTTTTTAGAACGGAAGCAATTTTATAAATAAAAACCCCGCTAGTAAGAAACTAGGCAGGAGAGGACAACGTACAAATAGTTATTTATAACTTTAACTTTTAACTTCCACAAGACATGCATTCCTCACGGTTCATCAGCGAACAGGCGGACACACCATCTTCGACCTTTTTCTGCATTTCAATTATCAAGTCAGTTTATTTCAAAATATGCAACATAAGTACAAAATGTAAAGAAAACTTAAAACAATATACATACATTGAGAGTTGAAGTATCAACAGTGAACTTAATAGCATCCGCTGCAGCACGCGATCGCAGATAATACATACCTGTTTTAAGCCCCTATTCCACAACAAACATAAATAACATCATCAGACAACACAAAAGTATTAACACAAGTGGCACCTTTGGACATACATACCTTTGATCAAGCATGAAAGTGCAAAGATGAAAGCTTCTGATAGTTCGGTTGGTCCATATGTATGTTCAAACTTTGACTCTGGTCAATGTAGCATCCCCGGTCAGCAGCCATGTCAACCAACGTCTTTTGTTTCATCTTCCACACGGTTCTGATTCAATACTATCACAAATCAAGACCAGAATTTTTTTAAAAAAAAGGCATATTTATAAGATAAAGATGCATACTTGTAAATCTCTTTCAGATTTTGAGGAATTTCAGATAATTTCTGAACAGAATCGTCCTCGTATATGATCTGATTCTTGAGAGTCGGTGACCAAAGGCCCATCTCGGTTAAATCATACAACAAATGCTTGTTCACTACAACAAATTCACCACTGTACAAAGATGGACAATATTATTAGAATTGAATGATATTAAAAAAGAATGATAAATTTACTTGCCTTAAAACTCTGCAACTGTAGATATTGGAAGTGTACGGTTCAAAGCACTCGTTATTTCCAAGAATTTGACTTGTTGAAGCGGTTGGCATCGGGGCTACAAGCAGTGAGTTTCTTACACCATTCTTGGCTATCATTGCACGAAGAACGGTCCAGTCCCACATATTTGAAGGTGTTACTCCCCACATGTCTGGTTGTAGAATCCCCTAAAAGAATCATCATCATCATTATTATTAGTCAATGCCTAAGAAACCCGTGATGCATACACACAAGCTAATTTTAAAGTGGCAGTATAAACACACCTTGCTAACAGGACTTCCATTGTATGTTTCATAGGTGCCTTCTGTTTCAGCTAACTCAGATGAAGCTTTTAGAGCATGGTAGTATATTGTCTCGAATATCTCCCTGTTCAACTTTTGAGCCTGCAATGCGAATAATGTCAACCAACCAATGCGCAATGACCTTACAGGTGGCACTTTCAAGGTTCAACCTGTTTAGCTATCAATCATAGATACTGTAATAATATGAGGAAAGAAAAATATTACCTCTGGTGAACCAAAGGGCATACCAAGCAGTATGAAAGTATCTGCAAGACCCTGAACCCCAATACCAATGGGCCTATGCCTTAAGTTTGACCTTTTTGCAGTTTCAACTGGATAATAGTTAACATCAATAATTTTGTTGAGATTTGTAGTCACAATTGATGTTATCTGTCCAAACAATAAAGATAAATAGTTATGCCTACATTGCCGACACCCGTTATATAATTATTATTATTGGATTCAGGTGAGGAACAACAAACAAACCTCAGCTAGTTTGTCAAAGTCAAAGTATCGGTTTGCAGAGCCTTGACTACCAACAAGTTTTGACTTTTGAGATTCTGCTGGAACTCCCTGAAATGCAACTTCAATATAAGCATAAAGTGAAAGCATATTGGGCCAATCATATATTAAAAAACCATAATCATTTACCAATCCAAAAATTATACCTTCTCTCGAACATATTGTGGTAATGCAATGGATGCCAGATTACAAACAGCAGTTTCTGTTGGACTTGTGTACTGAATAATCTCAGTACACAGATTTGAAGATTTTATGGTACCAAGTTTCTGTTGGTTGCTTTTTCTGTTACAGGTGTCCTAACAAGAGAGCGCCATAAGTTATTTATAAAGGAATAAAAATAGCATAACTAGATAGTTTAAACTTTAGTAACAAATTACCTTGAAGAGCATGTAAGGGGTCCCTGTTTCTACCTGAGATGTCGTAATAGCACGCCAAATATCTTGTGCCTTCACAACTTTCTTAGCTTTTCCCTAGTTTTTAACAAATCAATATTGACTGATAAAACTAATATAAAATTCAAAGCTTTAAAATAAAGATGAAAGAAATTACTTACTTGTGTTTCATATTGTTTATAAAGATTCTCAAACTCTTGACCCCAACAATCGGCCAAACCAGGAGCCTCACTTGGACAAAACAAAGACCAAGTGCTGTCACTCTGCACTCTCCCCATAAACAAATCAGGTACCCAAAGAGCATAAAACAAATCCCGAGCCCGTTGCTCTTCCTACATAATTCATATAATTATATCACCATTTGTGTGAGCGTAATATGATAAACATGGTTTATACCTTATAAACAGCAAATGCATTTTATACCTTTCCATGGTTCTTCTTCAAATCAAGGAATTCAAATATGTCAGGCTCTAAATAAACAGCAAATGCACCTGCAATCATCAAACAAAATTACCAAACACAAACACAATGAATATAATATGAAGACAAAAATGGTAAAAAGACGTCCTTTACGTTTGCACGGTTTTTCAATAGACGTCCTTTAGCAAACTTAATGACAGAAAATATCCTTTATGTTTCAAATTCCTTTCATGTTACATCCTTTGACACTAACCCAATTATTTTTTCTCGTTAAATCTGAACATGTGCAAGGCACATGAGGGTAGTATTGTAATTTTACACATTATTAAAAAATAAAGATATTATTAATACTTAAACTAAAAACAGAATTTATAAAAACTCTCTCTTGCTTCTTAATCTCACTCGCTCTCTCTCTCCCCGTCAATCTCTCTCACCTACTTTGAAGACAATCACCATCTCCACCTTATAACCTCCGGCCGTCGGTTGCTACCACCACCACCCATCTCTTCCAAACAACTATCAGAATTCAAGGTTTGATGAAGAAACCGCTGTCCCTAACAACCACGGAGGAAGTTCTATAAACATTCCGATGGCATCAAAATGAATATTTCGCTTCAAAATTAATTCTCCATAGGATAGGGCTTTTGTTCATAATCCAAATCCGCGTAGATTTATGTTTTACTTACCCTAAATTGGTTCCAATTGATACCGATAGAGCTTCACCGGAGTTCGTGTGGCGGTTTTTTCCGGCAGACCCAACAGCACAGAGATGTTGGTGGTAGTTCAGTGGTGGTTGTGGTAATTGTGGTTTGATGATTGCTAGGCTGTTTAACGGTGGTATGAATAGCAGAAAAGAAAGAAGAGAGATGGACGATGGTGGTCAGGATCTTTGCCAGTTGGATCTAGTTGAATTGCGACGACCAGGAGGTCAAGATCTGGTTAGATCTTTGCCACTGCGATGATAAGGAGGTCATGTTGCTAGTATTGGGTAGACGGTGGAGACGCGGTGGTTGGTGGTGGCTATGGCAAAGGTAGGTGACGGTGGTGTAGGTGGGTGGTAGGAGAGAGAGAGAGAGAGAGAGAGAGCGCTTTGAATTTTTCTTTTATTTTTAGTTTTAATTAGCAAGTAAATTATATTTTAAATTACAAAAATACCCCCATGTGCATTGCACATGATCAAATTTAACGAAAATACTTAACTTGGTTAGGGTTAAAGAACAAAACGTGATAGAATTTTCCAATATAAAGGATGTTTTCTGTCATAAAGTTTGCTAAAGGACGTCTATTGAAAAACCGTGCAAACGTAAAGGACGTCTTTTGCCATTTTGTCTAAAATGAATGAAAACATGCCCTTTCTCTTGCCACCTCCCTGGTCAACATAACGGGCAGCTTCATTGAACATGCGCAGCATTGGGATAATGCCATTCGAGGTACCATTTGTTCCACGTATGTAACTTCCAGTTGACCTAATATTGTGAATAGAGACACCAATACCACCTGCTGATTTGCTGATAACTGCACAGTCCTTTAAGGTGTCACATACGCCCTCAATGCTATCATCTTTCATGCACAACAGAAAACAGCTACTCAACTGCAATACCACAATATGTTAAACAGTTAAACTCAGACAAATATTAAAAAATAAAAAAAAGCAAGAAGAGTAACCAATCATACTTGAGGCCTTGGTGTCCCTGCATTGAAGAAGGTGGGAGAAGCATGAGTGAATCACCTCTGCGACATCAAATGATAAGTCTTGATTACAGAATCGATATCATCTTTGTGAATCCCGACCGCAACCCTCATCAACATATGCTGAGGCCTTTTAACAACCTTCCCCTCGATCTTCAACAGATATGACCGCTCAAGGGTTTTAAAACCAAAATAATCATAATCAAAGTCTCTATCATATATAACTCACTGTCCAACTTGGCAGCATTCTGATACATAAACATTATAAAACAATTAATAAACTACAAATTATGATCTGAACTATATATAAAAACCGAAAGCAACATAATAAACATATATGTGCGCACCTTGATGATGAGTTGATAAACATCATCTGCAATCAGGAGAGCCTTCTTACCAGATCTCTCACTGATATGAAAGTACATATCTTTAATTCTGCAACGACGAATAACAATATTAAAATTGAAGAAACACTAAAATGACCCCGGCAGATTACGGATAATCTTAGGGTTAAGTAGATGTTTCCCACGAGGGTTAGGTCCGGTAAAGATGGTTATTCTTAACGTGCAAAACAGACACCGTGAGCTCGTCACTAAGAAGGGGGGGGGGGTTCCTCCTTGTGACCACCCTCCGGCGTGAGAATCAGACTAAGTTGCTCTAAATATAAGTGTATATTAAGAGAAATAACTAGAGAAGATAAGATGATATAAGATGATGATACCGTTCCAAGGTGTTGGAGTATTTATTGCCGAAGGTAGGTTTCCAAGCAGGTACGGCCAGCTGTATAATATTCCTTTTCCACCAACTACAGGCTACGCACGTGCCACGATGGGAATTGGTGAGTAGGCAGCGGCTGATAGTGACATGGCCAGCTGTATAATATTCCTTTTTCACCAACCATGGGCTGTGTACGTGCCACGATGGGAGTTGGTGGGTAGGCAGCGGATGATAGTGACATTTTGTACTAGAGCGTGCTCCTCCTCGTACTGTTGTCGGTGAGCTGTCACCCTGTGATTGGTTCATGGGCTGCTTTGGTCAGATCTTGTCTATTTTGTCCATACCTTGGTAGGTATAGTACAAAAGATCTTCCAGAAGCGTACGGACTGGCTCATTTGGGCGGGAGTATTCCCGCCTTGCTCATTCCTTCCTCAGGTGACATTGCTGAAGTGTAAGAGTTAATGCCTTATGCGTGTAGCCTTACCGTTAGTGCGGGTAGCCTTCCTTCTTGGTATGTACCCACGGCTGCGGGAACAGGTAGGGTACTGTACCAAGGGAGGCTTTCCTGCGGGAACAGCTGGCTTACTGCGTGTAAGGTCTTCATCTCTGAGCATGGTGGGTCCTGCGGAACCAGTTGGTCTTTGCGCAGACGTACCTTTTCAAGGTGTGTCTTGCGGGTCCAACTGGACTTTGCTGGGACCTACCTCTTCAAGTCCCCCCCAGTCCATTGTTCTTCTCATGAGTTAATAAGTGAGGTGAACTTTTGGACTTTAAGCAAGGGGTTTTAAAGAGGGTTTTTGTTTTTTAAGGTTTTCCGTGGGAATTCTTCCTGTAGTTTTCCTAATGTCACTTGCAGAAATTCTCGACTTTTCTGCCTGATCATTGGTTATGATGCGGGTAGGTGTTTAACCCCTTCGCACGTCGGGAGCGTTGAGTTTCACTTGCATATATTCTTCACGAGGTTTTGGTAGTTTTGGACATAGTGATCAGTTATGTTAAACTACCAATTCCATCTTGAAGCTTCAATCTAATTCTCAACGTTCCCGTCATGCAGAGGTGTTATTTCTCTTTCCGCAAGCATGGTCCGTAATATCCTTCTTGGCTTCAATTCCCTGCAAGTGCTAAGTACGTGAAGGGTTTCGCCTTAACACTGTACCCGCACTTGTCTTACGGTTTCTTGTTTCCCAAGGTATCTTGTTAGCTTCGATTCCCTGCAAGTGCTAAGTATGTGAAGGGTTTCGCCTTGACACTGTACCCGCACTCGTCTTATGGTTTCTCGCTTTTCAAAGTAAGGGGGTATATTCCCTCTTATTTTTGAATCTTTGAATCTTTTTGAAATTCGAAGAGTTGGTGAAAGGATAAGAACAGTCCAAACGGGTGAAGTGACGTTGGCGTCTCCTGACGGTTTCTTCTGACGGTTTCAGGACGTGCAAGAAGTTATGGCGACGTGACAGTATATGGTCATTCCAGACGCTTTTCCAGGCGCGTGGGCGCGAGTTTTCGGGCGCGTGGGCGCGAATTTTACGGCACGCGTCCTTTCAACAGTTGTTGCCAGCTTGCTCTTTCCACGTGTCATAGTTTCATTGCACCTGCGCTTTCTCTCTCCTCCGCATTAAATTCATCGCATTCATTGCGATGAGTATATAAAGGGGGAGAGGGTGTATCTTAATTCACACCTTCACTTCACTCTTCTTCTAAACGATTTCCGGGGAATACTCTAACTTTTTCATCGAGCATTCTCCTGAAATCGTTCTCTTTCATACCTCAAAAATGTCTTTTACTCATGATCCCGAGATTACTGCCGAGGAGTCCGATGTATGCCGAGTTTGGAGAAAGATAAGGATTTTTATTAATGGCCGAGTTTGGAGAAAGATATGGTTACGTGGGTTGGTGAATATTGAGTTATGCCAGAGATAAGGCTGCACACCGAAAACCCTAGGGAACGCCACGACGACAGAAAATTCGCCAATGATAGTGGGAATATATTACAATGAATTCTTGCCCAAATTCCTGATGGTGAAATGGTATCTCGTCGTGGAGTACCATTTTCAATGATCTCAGATCAAAATAATCATCCTACTTCCATTATTGGAAGGCGGGGAAGGAAGCATCGAGAGCTTGAAGCTTTCTATGGGTGAAGTAATTATCACCAATTTGTAAATTGAAAATGGGCGTCAATCAAGCCATAAGATTTGAATTGATTCGAGAAACAACCAATCGGATTTATAATATTTAAGATGAGTTGAAAGCATCGCGAGATTGGCAAAGGATTTATGCCAACATTCATAGGAAATCATTGTCATTGGAAAGAGGTGACAAGGCATTTTTAAAGGCATCACCTTAGAAAGGTGATGTGAGGTTTGCCAAAACCGAAAATAGCTCCTTAATATATTGGGCCTCATGAGATTATCTCCATGATTGGTCACTTAGTTATTGATTAAAGTATTCCAGGGGCTAAGTACTATACATGATATTTTGCCATGTATACGGATTGAAAAGTGCCTAAGCGATAAGGCAACGAAAGTACTAGTAATAGTGGTACTCATAGAAGACATGTTTGATATCATAACTAATTCCGTAGAGATAGTAGACGGGAAAACTAAACAGTTTGGACATACCAAGCGTTATTAATTAAGATTAAGTGGAAATTCACAGCGAGGACCAGATTATACTTGGTAACGCGAGGGTGAATTCTGAAGGAAAAACCCCCCACCTTTCTCTCGAAAGGAGATAGTGGGCGTGTAAAATTTCGAGGACGAAATTTCTTAACGGGGGGAGAATGTAACGATTCCGACGAAACCAGGTATACCCTAACCGGTAGACGTTAGTTACGTCATATGTAATGTCGGGTACAAGAGTTACCATGGTAATTATACGAGAATACATAGTTCATTGTATTGATTGTACGTGAATATATAATTCACCGTATTGAATATGCGATCAAACGATCGATAGTTCTTGAAACCCGAATGAATCGAGGGTTCAATTATAGACGGATATATGATATTTAGTGATGTTACGAAGTATTAAAGCTTCGGGATAAGTGGATTAAAGCACAGAAAAAGGATTTCGATTTAATAGTACGTCGGTACGTTAAACGAAACCTTTAATACCAAACCGAGCAAGAGACGATCGATCAAGCCGAAAAAGATGCGTAATAACTAATAATATGACGTTTTAAGTTAATAAATGTCATGGTTTAAGTTTTTAAATCGGTTTTATATAAATTTTATTTTTAAGCCGAAAAAACGACCGTTTTGGCCTCGTTGTAAGCCGAATTAAACGTTTAACCGAAAAACGAACTGAACCAGATTATCCAAAACATTATCCAGATTACGGAAATCTAAATGAGCGGCCTAGAATGAATTTTGTGGGTCCCACCCCACCCTTATGGATTCTGATCGGCCTCCCAAGGCCCTCATTTTCTTTTTTTTCTTTTTTCAATCAACAATCCACAAACTTCACCAAATCCTCTCAACTCCTTGATCAAAAACCGAGACTTTTAACAAGAAAAACCAAGGTAAAGATCGAATTATATACGTTTCCATCTTCGTTTCTTGAGTTTGTTTGCAAGAAAATGAGGTTTCAAAGATGAAAACCGATTCTTGCATGATCAAGTGATGTATACGGGTTATACAAGGGATCTTGGTCCAAGAAATGAGTTAAACGAATCAAAAACGAATTTTTACGGTTAAATCTTTGTTTTTAGTATCATAACCGTAACCATGAAAGAAATGGCTTGATCGTGAGTGTGACTTGCTTGGTATTGTGGTATGTTGTTTGTAGGCTCTGTATTTAGTGGTAGATAAGGCGGAAAGATGAGTTTGTAGCTTGTAGTGGCGGAAAACGAAAGGTATATTCGGTTATGTTCGGTTTTAGGAAATTTGGACAGATTGTTTATGCTTTAGAGTTAGGTCATGAAATTTTACAGAGGTGTTAAACACATGAAAAGATGAGTTCTGTGAATTTTTGGTAATTTTTGGATAAAGGATGAATATTTGGTGAATTTAATGCTCGGTTTTGGCCAAAAATGGTGAAAAATAGTTAAATATCATGAAAAATTCTGGAAAAATTCAGATAATCTTTTCATGTCATGTATAAGTCACACCCAAAATTTGAGGTCCGTTGGAGAAGTCTAAGTAGGCTTTTCAGTTAAACGAGTTCTAGGGATTTCTAGCTCGGTTTTGGAAAAAGGACATGTAAAAGAATATTTTGGTTCTGGAAAAATTACAGGGGACTATGTGGATGGCAGGGGACATCTAGGAAAAATTTGGGATTTTTCTAAGGTCGTTTGGTATTTACGACATATTTAGTGTTTAAATGGTGTTTAAAAATAGATAAATAAATTTTAAATATAAGAAATAATTCTGGAAATATTTTTATAAAATTCCCCACTATTAAAAAGTGATTTGTGCAAAATTTCAAGATCCGAGAGTAAACGGATAATTAATCGTGCTGATTATCAAACTTTTAAAGTTAAAACGCGTAAACCGGTGAAGTTCGCTTAAGCGAGCTGACTGGTGTATAAAAACCTTAAAAATGAACTATTTTCATATAATTGAGTTAAACAAGTGAAAATGAATCATCCGAAAATAAGTCGGATGATTTGGGTATTTTTAACCGATTTTAACGGTTTCCGGTACGCCAAAGACGGAAACGAGTCCCGCGGCCAATCGGGACGTCTAAACCGAGCTATAATTTCACATTTTAAATTAAATTATCAGACAACCGCTATTTTCGGGTCGTGTGTGACCAAACTCATTTTTGAAACATAAAACGGATATTCGTGCTAGGCACGCAAAACGAGAAAACGACTAATAGAAATTGTGACCATGGAACTCTAAACGACATCACCATCTGAGTCCGGAGAAGTATTTCTGGGTTAACATTGCCCCGGAACAGGTACAGTACTGGGTTAACAGTGTCCCCAGATGTACCGATTGATAAGGTTAAAGATTATATAAACAATAATTGTATAATAACGATCGTAGGGATCATATTACAGATTGGACGTGTTAATTGATAATGATTGTTGTTACCTGCTTGCATGTGCTAAGGTGAGTTTCACGGGCCCCTTTTACTGAAATGTTTTAAATATTTTCCCGGGGCGGAAAGCATGTTTCTATCAAAATGTTTAAGTACATGCTGATCGCATGGAAATGAATGTATTTATTTAATATTTATTGTACGGGAATCGTACGGTAATGTATTAAGATGGTAATTGTCTGAGTTGTTAATCTTGTAAGGCCCGAAACAGTGTTCTGGGTTAACCGTGCCCCCAGAGGTTATTAAATGTGTTTCTGGGTTAACCGTGTCCCCAGAGGTTATTAAATGTGTTTCTGGGTTAACCGTGTCCCCAGAGGTTATTAAATGTGTTTCTGGGTTAACCGTGTCCCCAGAGGTTATTAAATGTGTTTCCGGGTTAACAGTGTTCCCAGAAGTTATTTGATGTGTTTCTGGGGTAACAGAGTTCCCAGAGGTTATTGGAAGTATTCTGGGGTAACAGAGTTCCCGGAGGTTAATCGATATGTTTTGGGATTAACAGAGTTCTCACTTGTGGGCTCAGCATAATTACATCGATAATAATATTATTTTATGATAATGATTTATCATGGTTTACTCGAATTGTGAAACTCACCAACTATTCGTAGTTGACCCGTTTTCTCACATGCTTTTCAGGTACAACTAAGATAAAGTGATTGATTACGTGCTAAGTGCTTGATGTGTGTAAGGTTTGAGTGTTGGACGTTAGGATACATTATAACAGATAGAATTATGAACCGTATTGTATGATGTGTGTATAACCTAGACGGTAATGAAAGATGAGATAATGTAATTTTGAAGTATATTAATGCATTCGGTTTTCTTTATAAACAATGTGGTTGATATCAGAAGTGTCTGTCGCATCCCGTTTACGTTTCCGCTGCGGTTACGGGGTGTTACACAGTGTACTCTTTCTGTTGACTTGTATCACTACATCGTCAAGAAGTTCATGCTCGAGCCCTACGAGCCTGAGTTTCCAGAGCCTCACCAGACGGTGTATGATGCCCCTAAGGGCAAGATAGGGGTTTATGCCTCATTCTTCATATATGGGAATCTCAGATTCCCATTGACGAAGTTCGTATACCGTGTTCTGGAGAAACACGGTGTACATTTGACGGATGTGCACCCGATGGCGATTGCTAAGGTTCGCCACTTTGAATGGGTGTGCCACATTCTGGGCGTTGAGCCCCGCGTCGACCGCCTGATGACCTTCTACTCCTGGAGGTGCATCCAGGGCTGGTATACCTTGGTCACTCGGATCAAGGGTTTGAAGATCTGCGCTACCGAGCGCAGTCTTCGGTCTTGGAAGCGGGAGTTTTTCTATATCTCCGCTCGCGTCGTCCCCATAGCGATGACGTTCAAGAACGGGAGGGCGCTCCCAAGCCTTCACGCCTCCAATTACCAAGAGGCGGAATGGTTCGCCAAGATCTCCCAGATCCAAACTCCGGTTTACCGCTTTGCGGAGTCTGGGATGGTGATGCTTGGGATGAGCCGGGTATGGAAGGATGCCGGTTCTGAGACTCCGCAAGTACCCATCATCCTCGAATACGGTTTGAACTCTACTCCTTACGGTATGCTCCGTCTTATGTTCTGATTTAGGATTTTTCTTCTAACTGTTTTTCTTTTTGTTTCAGAGGGGAACGACTTACCATCGCTCCTGCATCCGCGGGAGACTGGTGGTCCCGCCCGGCTGGGTACTCGCGATCTTGACGAGAACGAGTTGCCCATCTTGGAGCAGACGACGGATAAATTTGTGGAGGTCTACCCGCTGGGCCACGAGATTTTGAGCGCCACGCGATCAGGTAAGGGATTCTTTAATCCTCGCCCTCTGCATGCTCAGACTTCTGCTGGAGTTCCTCTAAATTTGTCATCTTCTGATGAGGAATCCGCAGAAGGGCCTTTCTTCATGAGGAAGAAGAAAGCTGCCGCCGTGAAGGGCAAGGCGAAGGTTACCTCCGCCGTCGACCTAGGAAATCAGTCTGACTTCGAGACTGAAAGCGAGGAGGCGGCGGGGAACCCTGGTGGTGGTGAGACAATTGTCTCGGAGGTTGAGACAGCTGTCACCTTCGAGCAACCAAGTTCTACGACGGTGACTAGCGTGAAGATGCAAGTTCCATCGGGTTCATCCCCGCCCGTCAGAACTTTCAAGATTAAGAAAACCCGTAAGTATAATTTTATTTACCTTTCCCGCATTTCTTTCCGCCGTTGTTTCTAATATTTTGTTTTCATGCAGGAGTGGATGCAACCGCATTCCAAAGTGGTGCGGGAAGAAGCAGTTCTGGACCCACGACGGTAGGTTTGGTCAACCTATCCGAGGCGATGACCTAGGCGGCTGTGCCTGTTTTCAGTGTTGGTTCAGTTGCTCATCCCTTTGAGTCAACTGTTCCAATTGTGACGTCATCTCCGCCGGCTGTCAGTGTCATCTTCACCGCATCCTTCACTGAGCCGGCGGTGATTTTTTCTGCGGGCTCTTCCGCAACAGCGGCCACGGTTGTGAGTTCACCTCCAGTGAGTTCACCTCCGATGGTCTTTACCGCGGCGGCTTCAACCGTGCCTCCGGCACCGGCGACTACCTCGTCTCGGCCGGTTCATCAGGTATGTTCAGGGTTGGGGCTTCTAGCCAATCTCTGCCTCCTTTCCATCTCCCTGACCTCTTGGATGGATATCCCTTAGGTTCGGGTGATGGGTTTAGCGGCTACCGGCCTGTTGTCGATCCTACAGGTGCGTAGGGTTATTTTGGCGTATTATCTTTTTTTTTTGTCATTTTTTTCCTAATTGTTTTTCGTTTTTGCAGTTTCAGATTCCAATGAGGTGTATGTTCCACGGTGGAACATCCGCCGGGGAACAACCCTTCGAACGGCTGTGGACTTTGTCGAATGGGCACGCAACGCCGCCCCGAGCGGTGCGCTGGGGGAGGCAATGACTAGCTACCAGGAGGGTAGGCTAACCAATGAGCTTCGAATTCTCCTTGCTCGAATGCAGCCACGCGTCGAGTTGTTTTGTCGTGAAAACGACAAGTTAAAGACGGCGCGTAGCCTGGAAGTGGCTCAGGCGCGTGCATTGCGGGAGGAGAACAAAAGGCTTGCCATGATTGCTGTGGAGAAGGAGAAGGCCTTCAAAGACCTTGAGGTCGAGGTCCAGGCCAGGCATGAGGCCCGTTCCAAGGCTACCCAAGCTATTAACGAACAACTTAGGTTGGCTAAGGAAACTGCGCGGAACGCGACCGAGAGGGCCACCAAAGCTGAAGCCATTGCTGAGCCTCTGCACGCCGAGAATGAAGAGCTTAAAGCCAAACTAGAGAGGCTTCAGCAGGCTCATGATGCTTTGGCCTTAGAAGATGCCAAGAAACTCCAAGAGCTCCTGTACCAGAAGGGTATGCTTGACCGCACTGAGCGTAAACTGAAGGGCGTTGAAGAGGCTGCTGCTAAGGATGTGTTGCTTGCCAACCTTAACAAAAATGAAGCCGAACGTGCCCGTGATCAAGCTCAAGCTGCCCTCCAGGAAGCTCTGATCACCAAGGAATGGCTTCTACGAGAAGCGTTGTCGCAGGTATGCGTAATTCCGTAATTTCTTTACGCTTTTCTTCATACTTAGAAAAGTTTTTGATACATATATTTTTATTTTGTAGGTTGTGCATCGGATTTTCGCGAACACATCATATGACGATGCTATGAGCGCAGCCCTCAACGCTTCTCATGAGGATGGGGAAAAGGCTGGTTTCCTGCTTGGTCTGGGGTTTGTTGAGAAGGGCATCCCCGCCTTCCAACTTCCCTCTTTATGACGTGGACACTGAAGCTGCTTACGACCAAGCAGTGAACCAATACGCTGCCTTCCCGCATCCGGTGGTGGAGAAGGTGAACGAGATTGCTGCTGCTGATGACGGGCTAGCCATTCTCAAAGCTTTCCTTGAACCGCCACAGCCAACTGATGGTGCGGGTTCAAGTGGGTTTGGAGGGAGTGGTCCTGAAGTTTAAACCTTGAGATCCCTTCCCACCGTTAGGATAGATTTACATTTCTGTAGGCGGGTAGATACCTGGCCATTCTTGTAATGTTTGAATTTTTTATGAAATATAAATGTTTGTGCGGGTAGGACCGTCACTTTCACTTAATGACTTGCTTTGTAAACGTTATATGATTTGCTCATGCATATTATAGTTTAATTTGGCAATTGTTTTGCCTTATAAACAATATATGATTTGCTCATGCATACTTTAGTTTAACTTAGCAATTTTCCAAGTGTTTTGAATAAGTTAACCTTTCGACGCGTGGTTGTCAATAGGTTAGTGTTCGGTTTCCTCTATCATGATTGTGTGGGTAGGACCGTCACTTTCACTTAGGATGACCAAACTTCACCTATAACTGACCTGCGTGAAGGTTTTCCTCATCTTTTTAGAAATTTTCTAAGTGTTTTAAATAAGTTAACCTTTCGACACGTGGTTGTCAATAGGTTAATGTTTAGTTTTCTCTATCATGATTGTGCGGGTAGGACCGTCACTCCCACTAGTGGGATGACCAAACTTCACCTATAACTGACCCGCGTGAAGGTTTTCCTCATCTTTTTTAGAAATTTTCTACCGTTTTTTGTGTTTATGCGGGTTTTGCCGCCTTCCACACGCAACGACTTACTTCCCCACTTATTTATGCGGTGAATACCGGCATATCAGTGTGGTCAGATCATAAGTATGAATGTAAGACTATCAGCGTCAATGTGATAAGGAGAATCATTTCCATTAGAAGTGGCTCTAGGCCTTTTCTTTACAAGTTTGGAATTGATCTACATGCAGCCTGTGTAATTGAGCTCCCTTCCATGTTCTTGGGATGGGGGTGCCATCGCGCCTTTCGAGCCGATATGCGCCTGGTTCGGAATCTCGTTGTTTACGCAGTATGTAGTCTCCAAAATTGAAGCTGCAGTTTCATCCGTGTTTTCCCCAACTGGGGTTTTACATGCATTAGCCTGCTTAGCGTCCATTACGCCACGAGGTGTGTGAGTTTCCAATCTCTGATGAATGTTTCGACGACGTCCTTCAAGGATACGCATTCCTCCGTGGTGTGGCCTTTTGTCCTGTGGAAGTCACAGGATTTGCTTTGATCAGCGTTTAGACGCTGTCGGATTATTGGAGCCTCTGGCCATGGGAGCCTCTCGGTGGCAAATATTTCGGTGACGCTTTTGGTGAGTGGCGTCCATCTGTAGTTCCGGTTCGACTGCATGTTATCCCCTTCCGCCTAACCGAGGGTGCGAGCCGGATGAGGTGTCAAAGTTTACCCTTGACTGCCAAATACCAAGCTTCCTCTTTTTGTTTTGTCGGGCGGTAAGGACGTTGTTTTCTCTTGTTTTCTGAGTGTAGAGGTTTGTGCTCTGGGGAAGATCTCTACCCAGTTGCTTTTCCGTTTCCGCGAAGCGTTTAGCTGCTGTCATGATGGCATCCCACGTGGATGGCATGCCATCTTTACCCGTCAAGGTGCGGATGAGCTCTGGGTCTTCCGCGCCCTGGATGAAAGCAGCGCGAACAAGATCTTCGCTAATAGTGCCCAGACTTAGCTTCTTTGAATTGAAGCGCGTGATGAAGTCTAGTAAAGACTCATCTTCCTCTCGGATGCAGTTGAGGATCGTCCATTGCTCTTCGGTATACTTTCTTTGTTGACTGAAGTGTTGGCTGAACTTCTGCTGGAAGTCTGCCCAATCGTAGATGTGGTGGACCGGTAGACGGTCAAACCACGCTCTGGCTGCCCCAACAAGCGTCATTTGGAACATGTAACACCACGTGGGTTCCGTCCAATTGCTGACGGTTGCCCCCCGCTATGAATCTGTTCAAATGATCGTCTGGGTCAGATATACCATCATATGTGCCTATGTTGGACATCTGTTTGGCACTTTTCGGGGCAATTGCTTCCGCAATGTCCCTTGCAAATTTGGACGTTCCCGTATTTGTAACAGTTGGTCTGAAGGTTTTAGAGAAGTCCCGTGGGTTTCCACCAGCGTTTTTTGGTTTAAAGGTTTCTCCAAAATTTCTTCTCTGGTGGAAATCTGCTTGTTTACGCTTCCCTTTCGCCCTATGGCGCGGGTTTGCGTCACTGTCAGATTCTTCCCAATCTTCATCATACTCGCGCTCATTACTCATGTTGAGCTGTTGTCGAGTGTTTCCGAACTCGTCATTGGCCTGTTGGAGTGAACGTAAACGTTCATCCAACTCGGCTTGGAATTCTCTTTGACGTGCTTCCGCCCAAGCTTTAACTTTTTCTAATGTTTGGCGGGGGAGCCTCGTCTGTTTTTTCCACCTGGGTATCGATGAATCTCAGGGGAAGATTGTTTACTGCACTTGCCCCGGCTTGGGTAACCGGGGTAGTGTTCGTAACATTCGTATACTCGCTGGTGTTCCTCCCAGTGGCTGGGGTTGTGGTTACCGGAGTTTCCTGGTTAGCCGGTGGCTTTGGCATCGGAGTAACGTTAACCATCTTTCCAGAAGTTTGAAAAAACTGAAAAAAGGAAGATTAAATTCTAGCTTAATGCACGGATGGCGCCAATGAAGAAACACTAAAATGATCCCGGCAGATTACGGATAATCTTAGGGTTAAGTAGATGTTTCCCACGAGGGTTAGGTCCGGTAAAGATGGTTATTCTTAACCTGCAAAACAGACACCGTGAGCTCGTCACTAAGAAGGGGGGGGGGGGTTCCTCCTTGTGACCACCCTCTGGCGTGAGAATCAGACTAAGTTGCTCTGAATATAAGTGTATATTAAAAGAAATAGCTAGAGAAGATAAGATGATATAAGATGATGATACCGTTCCAAGGTGTTGGAGTATTTATAGCCGAAGGTAGGTTTCCAAGCAGGTACGGCCAGCTGTATAATATTCCTTTTCCACCAACTACAGGCTACGCACGTGCCACGATGGGAGTTGGTGAGTAGGCAGCGGCTGATAGTGACATGGCCAGCTGTATAATATTCCTTTTTCACCAACCATGGGCTGTGTACGTGCCACGATGGGAGTTGGTGGGTAGGCAGCGGCTGATAGAGACATTTTGTACAAGAGCGTGCTCCTCCTCGTACTGTTGTCGGTGAGCTGTCACCCTGTGATTGGTTCATGGGCTGCTTTGGTCAGATCTTGTCTATTTTGTCCATACCTTGGCAGGTATAGTACAAAAGATCTTCCAGAAGCGTACGGACTGGCTCATTTGGGCGGGAGTATTCCCGCCTTGCTCATTCCTTCCTCAGGTGACATTGCTGAAGTGTAAGAGTTAGTGCCTTATGCGTGTAG
>NW_027504497.1:0-21739 GCF_021521415.1 Bidens hawaiensis
ATCAGAAGAATCTGATGAAAGTTCTTATGATCAAAATCCTTATAAGGAGATAATTTTACTCCTTGATAATAAACAGCTTAAATGGAAAGATAATCCATGGACCTTAATGGAAAGGTTTTTCGATACTGGATCATATCCAGCTGGAATTTATAAATCAAGATTCGTTTATGAATCAATTTTAAGAGCAACCGAATCTGCTCAAATTTTCCATCATAATTCTGGAAATGCTAAGGTTTTTACCTATAGCAAAATAATTATTAAAGGATAATATCCTTAGAAGATTGGGGAAATTCTCCATTAAAAGAAAAAGAGATGAGTCATCCAGAATCTGGTGCTCTTATCAAATTTAATTATTGGGATTATATTGAAGCTTTCAATAAAGCTTTTCTATATCAAAATCCAATGAAGAAACATTCTTGGTTCTTCAAGATATGTCCTCAGGTTTATAACCAGGATATACCTAATTGGTTTTTAAAATGGTGGATTTCCTATGGAACATCTGTAAAAATTTTACCAGAATCCTTTAAAGGATACTATAATAAATGGGTTGAATTATCTCCCAGAATAATCGAAGCTACTCATAATAATGAGTTAATTGAAGGAATGCCTTCTCTATTTTTCTTTATGGAATTTGGAATTCCATGGATATGGAGATGGTCTTCAGAAGTTGGTCATACCACTCAAAATATTCCATGTTTAAGAAGAATTTTCTATACAAAATTTTGGAAAAAATTGACTTCAAAAAATAAAGAAGGAGTCATAGAAGGTCAAGAGACCATTGATCAAATCGAATCAACTCTGGACCTGTATCAAAAACAAATTCAGGTTCAATCTCAAAGAGAATCTCCTAGCCCATTTCAACAAATTGCTAGGAAGATATCAATTAAAGAAGGAAAGGATCTTTCCAGAAAAGATTTACTGGAAAAATACTTTGCAGCCATGGAAGAAGATTTAATAAAAAACTTCCAACCAGGGCAATCTTCATCGCAATACTCTTCAAATCCATCTTCTAATCAAGAAGAAGAAGAAGATACAATGTTAGCAGGTTATTCTCAAAATCCAGAAGATGATGTCATGGATGAGGTCACAATAAAGGCCAAAACAAAATTGGAAATGTTAAAGAAGAAAATAATTGAATCAATTGACGATGAGGACGAAATTATGGGTCCCAGATCACATGCGTCTGATTAAAGGAGAATCAATAATTCAAAAAGTTGGGTAGTGGGACAATAATTAAAGCCAGCTGCCCAGACAAATGGAATCTCTTTTGGACACAATTGTCCAGATAATTGATGTATAATTATTACTTTTACTGTTGTTCTTTTGTTTGTTTTTTAGAACTCCCATTATAAAAGGAGTAGTAGGGTTTTGTTTAGAGGCAGAGATCAGAAAACCACTGATCAAAAACCCTCTCTTTCACTTGTAAAATATTCGATAATAAAAATCTTTGAAGTTTTTAAGTACTTCATACTCCAGGTACAATTCATTATTTCTTTACTATTTTATTTTTATAATTTTAGCCTAATGAAAGGCTAAACTCCTAAAGTGTTGATTCATACCATGACCTAGTTGTAATCCATGTCTCAAAAAAAAAAAAAAAAAAAAAAAAAGTCTGAAATTTTTGAAATATGTATGAGTATTTCTGGGCTGGTTCCATACTAAACAGGCATGTGAATATGCGTAGTGGTCGAATTATGGTAGCCCGTTTTAGCCGTTTTGATGATTGAAGGCGTTTTTAGGGCGTGGCCTGTACTGACCATATACTATTCAATGATGACAGTTAAGTATGGGTAAAACATCCATATGGCCTATTCATATATATTTCAGAAAATCAAGAAAAATTTTTAATTTTTAATTTTTAATGGATTATTAATAAGAGATCGAAAGATACCCATATATATTTCAGAAAATCAAGAAAAATTTTTAATTTTTAATTTTTAATGGATTATTAATACAGGATATCTATTAAATTAAAAATTAAATACAGGATATTTTTACACAAATTAGTGTAACTTATTTCACAGGATATCTTTTACTTTAAGAAAATACATTTTTCTTAATTACAATATCTGGATAAATTTATTATATTACCAAAATAAATTCAGTATTAATTCTAAAATGTTTGGAATGTTTGGAAGTTTTTAATAATTGGAAATATTAATTATTTTTAATTTTATTATAAATTAAAAAATAAATGTATGAATTTATAATAAAGATACACAAATTTATTAAATTTACTATATTAAATTTTATAGTAAAAATTATTAAGTTTTTAAGTACCATAAATCATCTTGAAATTTTAAAACACATTTTACTATTGCTAAAACTTCTTTTGCAATAGTTGCGTAATTTTTTTGACTATTATTCCATTTTCCAGAATGGAATCTAACCAAATATTCTAGTTTATTGTTTGGAGAAACTTGTTTAAGAATTCCTCCATAACCAATGTCACTAGCATCAGTTTCAACTATTTTTTCCCAATTTGGGTTAGCAAGATTCAAACATGGAAGATTTTGAACCTTATGTTTAATTTTTTGTATTGCCTTAGTATGATCGTTTGACCAATACCTAGGATTCTTTTTTAACCTATCATACAAGATAGCTGTATCCTTTGCAAGATTTTCATAATAAGGAGAAATATAATTTAAACTCCCAAGAAACCTTTGTAATTGAGTTTTATCTAAAATTTCATCAGGAAATTTAGAAGCAAATTCAATACTTCTATGTATTGGAATTATAACTCCTTTATCAATATTATGACCAAGGAATCTAACATTAGTTTGAAAAAGCATCATTTTAGGTCTAGAAATTACTAAACCATTCTTTATAATAATATTTTTAAAGATTTCTAAATGCTGAAAATGCATTTCTATATTTTTTGAAAATATTAATATATCATCGATATATACAATGATAAAATTTGAATAAGGAATGAATATATCATTCATTATATTTTGAAATTCACTGGGTGCATTTTTTAACCCAAAAGGCATTACATTCCATTCATAATGTCCAAATGGAACTGTAAATGCTGTCTTATATCTGTCAGATTCATTAATTTGAACCTGCCAGTATCCAGATTTTAGATCAAATTTAGAAAATATAACTGCATCATGCAGTCTATCCAATAAATCCTTTTTATTAGGTATTGGATATCTAATCCATTTTAACACTTTATTAAGTGGTTTATAATTTATAACCAATCTAGGAACTCCTCTTTCCTGCTCAGCATGTTTATTAACATAAAACGCTGTACATGACCAAGGAGACTTAGATTTTCTAATTAATCCTTTATTTATTAAGGATTCTATTTCCTTTTTACATAATTCTAAATATTCAGAATTCATTTGGCAAGGTCTAGCCTTGGTAGGAATTTGTCTTTCATTAAAATCTTCCTCATAAGGAAGTGAAACAATATGTTTCTTTCTATCCCAAAAAGCATTTGGGTGATCATTACATATTTGTAAAGAAAACTTATTTTGAATCAATTTTATTTTATCCTTTAATTTAGGATTTTTTAAATTTTCTGAAATAGTTAATTCATTTATTTCTTGTTTTAAAAATTCTATTTGGTTTATCTTTGCTTTAATTAAATCATCAATCATATTATTGATGATTCTAGTGATTGGTTCAGAAACAAATTCAAAGGATATTTCTTCACCTTGAAATGTTCCTTTTATAATTTTTTCATCCACTTTTGTTAAAGGAAATATTTTTCTAAAAAATGGTGATCCAAGTATTACTTGACTTGTTAAATCTTTAACAAGAATAAAACTATTAGGAATACATTTATTATTATTACAGATATAAGCATTGGGAAGCTTATAACTTATCTGTAATGGTTTTCCACCAGCAGACCCTAATTTCTGGGTGGTTTTATGAAAATATCTTGAAGGGATTAATCCTTCTTGAATACAATTTAAATCTGCTCCACTATCTAAAAGAGCAGTAAATTCTTTGGAAAATTGTTTATCAATCATTAATTTGACTTTAATATGCCATTTCTGAGAAGTTATTTCTTCTATTTGTTTTAAATAATTTTCTAATTGAAGTTTTGGAAAATTTACATCATTAATTTCCAATCTTCTTTTTTCTAAATTAATAATTCTTTCTTCTAAATTATTATTGTTATTTCTAAGATTATTAATTTCTATTTTAAGATTATTAATCTCAATTTTTAATTCTTCAATACCAACCTGTTTATTTAGTTGATTTCTTTTATTCAATTGATTCTTAACCTCAGCAAAAGTATAAGGTTGAAAATTTTTATTAGATGAAGATGATTCACCTTTATCATTTCTTATTAAGTCTAAAATCATTTCTTTCTTAATTTTTTCATCTTGAATATTTTTTAATAAATCCAAAAATTCATTTGTTATAACATTTAATTCCATATTTTGGAATTGAGATATAATATCATAAATTGAATCATTATTTATCTCATTGTTACAACAATCTTCATGACAATCTCTATTATCATCTGAAGAAGATGAAATAAAGCTTTCATTATCTAAAATGTTTATATCTTCATATGAAGATTCTGCTTCTGATTCATCAGAAGTACTATTAGAATTTATGATAATCTTTTCTAAAGTTTCTCTAAGATTATCATCTTTTATTTCATTCAATTTTTTCTTTACCCAGCAAGTTGCTGCTTTATGACCTGGACGGCCACATTTTCTACAAATTATAAAAGATTTTTTATAAAATTTTTCAAAGGGTTTAATTTCCCTTTTCTTATCTCTTTCTATTTTTCTTTCTTCTCTTTTCCTTTTCCTTTTAAAATATTTTTTTGGTTTTTGAGAAGAAGAGTCTTTTCTTTTATTATTTTGGGGAGTAATTCTCTCCATGCCAAATTGATCACAAAATTGGCCTAACTGTCTTTTTTCCATTAAAGACTGTCTTTTAATTTGCTGATTTAGCTTTATTTCATTACATAAAGCTAATCCTTCATTTTTACATATACCTATTAGACTACCATAGGTGTATTCATCATAATTAATATTAATATTATCTTTTCTCAATTTCTGTTTAACTCTTTCCGAAAAGAAATGAGGTAAACCGTCTATAAATTTAGACTTCCAATGAGTACTATTACTCTCTGGTAATTCCATTACCCTGCATAAAAATGTATCTTTATACCATCTAAATGATGTAAGGGTTTTACATTTTAGATTTTGCAAAAGAGTTCTAATATTTTCAGAATTATCAGACCATCTGCCTGTAAAATGTTCCATTATATTGATAGCAAGAGTATACACACTATTCTCTTGACTGATATCATTTTCTTCTTTTACAGAAGAGTAAATTTGTTCTCTGTCTTGGAGGGTTAAATAATTATCCCACCATCCTTTTAATTGACCAGTAAATCCTGCTACTATCATTTTAGCAATAGATTTATCTGTATTTCCATTTGCTTTACATATCGTAGAATACATCATCATTCGATGTATAGTATTAGCTATTTGGGTGTCAGTTTGACCATCTATGTTGTAACATCCCGAAATTTTTTATTTTGATAAATAAAAGAAAGTTATGTTTAGTAATTTCACGTTTTAGTTATTTAATGTCGAGTAAGGAACGGGTCTTGGGCTTAGTTATTTTATGAACTCGGCCTGTCTCGACCCGTAGGAAGCCAACCCGAGCCTAACCAAACCCGTAGTATATAAACGAAAGTTCTTGACACTTCCACCATTTTCACCATCTTCCTTCACTTACACCCACCCAAACACTCTCATTTCTAGAGAGAGAAGCTAGAGAGAGAAAGTTCTCAAATCACAAATCCGAGTCCACAATCTAGTTCCTAATCGTTTTTGGTAAGTCCCTCTCGAAAATCATCCGTTTTCATAACCATTTTCGAGCTCAAATCGAGCAAAAACTCCCTATTTTCGTAACTTGAGTTTTCGGGTCAAAAACCGCCTTGTTTTGGTGTCAAAATGCAAGCTTTTGTGTTTAAAAGTACTAGGAATCGATAGCCCTTTCAATCCCGAGCATTTCCATGTCAAAAACTTCGATTTTGGGTCAAAAATCTGGAAAATCTGGAAAACCCGTGGGTTTCTCCGTCGCCCAGCTTGAAGGAGTCGAATCAGACTCATTCGATCGAACCAGTCGATCGAATCAGTCCATTCGATCGAATGCGTAGATCGAACAAGTCCAGTCGACCGAATAGGGAAGCAACCGAATGGTCTCCAACTCATTCGATCGAATGAGTTTTGTATTCGATCGAATGAGTGTTGTATTCGATCGAACGTGTTCCTATTCGATCGAACGTGTTCCTGTTTGATCGAACGTGTTCCTATTCGATCGAACGTGTTGTATTCGATCGAACGTGTTCCTATTCGATCGAACGTGTTCCTATTCGATCGAATCAAGCCAGAACCAAGCTGTTTCCAAGTTCGCCTAAGGTTTAACTTCGCCTGAAGCGAAGTTCGTCTATAAAATAAATTAAAAACCTAATGGAAAATGTGTTAAGGCAGTTATCGAAAACGAGTAGTAGTAGTTAATTGATATGTGTAAATATTATACAGTTAGCCGAGCCCAGTTAAAGAAAGGAATTACGATCAACGGCGAGCGTAACAGGATCCAGGTGAGTTTCTAGCCCCATTTCCTTGTTATGTTTTCGGGGCTGTGTGCATACTCGATGTGAAGTGTGAATCCACTTACTTTAAGTGGTAAGTGTATGCTATAGATGTTATATGAGGTATATATTTATAATGCTTGTCGGTACGTGAACGATCTTCGGATATTGCACGTATCGCCAAGGATAGCGATTGCCAAGTGGTTGATAGTGTGTATGAATGATGTGATGTGACTTGTTCACTACGTAAATACTAAACTAATATGAGTGTGACCGAGGCAGGTTGAGGTAGAGTGTGTTAGAGGTAGCAGGAGTCTAGTAAGGGTGTTAGTGGCATAGCGTGAGTGCGTGATAGGGAAAGCCTATACGTGCCTTCGTTATTAAGTGGCATAGCGTGAGTGCGTGATAGGGAAAGCCTATACGTGCCTTCGTTATTAAGTGGCATAGCGTGAGTGCGTGATAGGGAAAGCCTATACGTGCCTTCGCTATTAAGTGGCATAGCGTGAGTGCGTGATAGGGAAAGCCTATACGTGCCTTCGTTATTAAGTGGCATAGCGTGAGTGCGTGATAGGGAAAGCCTATACGTGCCGTTGTAATTAAGTGGCTAAGCTGTAGGGGTAATTAAGTGGTTAAACAGTGGCATGTTAGACAGTGGACTATGTGTCTTCGGATACGTATATATATATTGTATGAAGTGGTTGTATGATAAGTTGCTTGATTAACTAGAACTCACTCAGCGTAGCTGACTTTTAGTATGCACGCAGGTGAGCTGATTATAGAGTTAGCATGAGGATGACACACGGCATGGATTGAACGGCTGGCATCTGAAGAAAGAAGTAAAGATGTTTTAAATATAAAGTTTTGTGTTATGGTATCAAAGAAAAGATTGAATGATTTGTAACAAATGATTGATGTTTTATATTCCGCGAAAAGTTTTAATAAACTCTGATTTGAAGAACTGTGTTTATGAGTAAATCCGACGCGAAAGTAGGGCTTCCGGTAACGGGGCCTTACAAGTTGGTATCAGAGCATAAGTTCGAGAGATTTAAGCATCCTACATGCTTAGACTCGAACAGAAAATGGGATTTAAGTAAGAAAGGAAAGAAGATGCCAGTTCAAGAATGCCATGTGTCGCTCAAGCAAGATCAGTAAAGGTAAGGTGTATGATTAAATGATATATGTTAATGAGAAAAGAAAGATATGTGAACGTTAGGGATAGGAATAATTGATTGTTTGATTTGACAAACTGCTTATGTAGAACCAGCACAAATGGACTCATAAAGGGAAGTGTATAGGACACGGAAAGTAACGTGATCAGCTAATCACAACTGGCCACTGTTATTACCTGTTAGCCTTACTATCCTTGTACTAGATAGATCCTTGAGTGATGATGTTTGTGTTTTCCCTTTTAGATTACGATGGCTGGAGCTGGAGAATTTGTTGAAACTGGGGGTCGCACTGGGCGTCGTGGCAGGCCTCGTCTTGTCCGGCAACCCTCGGTGGAAGAAGCTTCCCACACCGAAGATGAAGGAAGCGCAGCTGGAGGAGACCAGAACAACAACGAAGAAGTTCAACTTAGCCCTGCAGTTCAAGCAGCCATTGTTCAAGCTGTAGTTGCTGCTGTGAAGAACCTGAATCCCGAAGGGTCTGCTGGAAGCCGTGAACGAACCGTTGAAGGGGCAGGTGGTAATAATAGAAAGAATGACGAGAGGGAAAGGGATAACTCGAGTGAGGTAAAGTCTGTGAAAGATGATGAAAGGAAGAGGGGCCGAGGCGGTTGCAACTATAAGTCCTTCAAAGGTTGTGACCCGCCTAAGTTGACTGGTTTGGGAGACGCAATCGCTACCCTTCAGTGGATAACCGCCATGGATAAGGTTATCCGCATTAGCGAGTGTCGTCCTGACCAAGCAGTGGGTTATGCCACTCAGTCATTTGAAGATGAGGCCATGTACTGGTGGGAAACGGTCGAACAAAGGAAGACCCGAGAGGAGATTAAGGCCATGAGGTGGGATGACCTTAAGGAGTTAGTGATGAAAAGGTTCTGTGCTGATGCTGAGGTTGAGAGGGCCGAGATGAAGTTTCTGAATCTAAAGGCGGACAAGATGACACATCGTGAGTACACCACTGAATTCAACCGCATGTCTAGGTTGGTACCTGACATGGTGAACACCGAGGCGAAACGGATCAAGTGCTACGTTAGAGGACTTCCCCAGAAGGTCCGCATGTTGGTCAGGGCCAACAAACCTGTTACCTTTGAGTCTGCGGTCGAGTTGGCGGAGATAGTCTATGATGATCTGGCGGCGGATGATGTGGGAGTGGAAGATGAGGGAAAAGGGAAAGGAACTAAAAGAGCTGGGGATATCGTGGAACATGCAGGGAGAAGGACACAGAAGATGGCAGGGAGTGGAGCATGTAAGGTGTGTGGAAAGATGCACTTGGGGGAATGCAAGGCTGGTCCAAACCAGTGCTACCGATGTGGGAGGGAGGGGCACCTCTCCCGTGAATGCACCGAGGACCAGAAGTGTTATAGGTGTGGTAAGTCAGGTCACATAGCTAGGGAGTGTAGAGAAGCCGTGGCAGTGAGGGAAGGAAGAGGAAACGCGTGAAGGGATGGTCTATTAGCTGCTGAGGAGGTTGCAGGAGAATAAGTGGCATGTCACAGTTGTTTTATGTTTAGTAGTTAAAGAGTGTTTTATGTTACAGTTGAACCTATGTTGTTTAGCAAGCTTGAATGATTTCCTTTTATGTTATGAAGTACTTGTGACTTCTTGTGCTTTAGTATGAACGATCTATGAATTTAACTTGAATGCATGTTGGTTATAATAAATAGTTGTGTGATGGTAAAGCGTGTAAATATAAGAAGTTTTCCGTTTATAGGGAATAAGTTAGGTTTCGGGGGCGAAACCTCTTTAAGGAGGGAAGACTTGTAACATCCCGAAATTTTTTATTTTGATAAATAAAAGAAAGTTATGTTTAGTAATTTCACGTTTTAGTTATTTAATGTCGAGTAAGGAACGGGTCTTGGGCTTAGTTATTTTATGAACTCGGCCTGTCTCGACCCGTAGGAAGCCAACCCGAGCCTAACCAAACCCGTAGTATATAAACGAAAGTTCTTGACACTTCCACCATTTTCACCATCTTCCTTCACTTACACCCACCCAAACACTCTCATTTCTAGAGAGAGAAGCTAGAGAGAGAAAGTTCTCAAATCACAAATCCGAGTCCACAATCTAGTTCCTAATCGTTTTTGGTAAGTCCCTCTCGAAAATCATCCGTTTTCATAACCATTTTCGAGCTCAAATCGAGCAAAAACTCCCTATTTTCGTAACTTGAGTTTTCGGGTCAAAAACCGCCTTGTTTTGGTGTCAAAATGCAAGCTTTTGTGTTTAAAAGTACTAGGAATCGATAGCCCTTTCAATCCCGAGCATTTCCATGTCAAAAACTTCGATTTTGGGTCAAAAATCTGGAAAATCTGGAAAACCCGTGGGTTTCTCCGTCGCCCAGCTTGAAGGAGTCGAATCAGACTCATTCGATCGAACCAGTCGATCGAATCAGTCCATTCGATCGAATGCGTAGATCGAACAAGTCCAGTCGACCGAATAGGGAAGCAACCGAATGGTCTCCAACTCATTCGATCGAATGAGTTTTGTATTCGATCGAATGAGTGTTGTATTCGATCGAACGTGTTCCTATTCGATCGAACGTGTTCCTGTTTGATCGAACGTGTTCCTATTCGATCGAACGTGTTGTATTCGATCGAACGTGTTCCTATTCGATCGAACGTGTTCCTATTCGATCGAATCAAGCCAGAACCAAGCTGTTTCCAAGTTCGCCTAAGGTTTAACTTCGCCTGAAGCGAAGTTCGTCTATAAAATAAATTAAAAACCTAATGGAAAATGTGTTAAGGCAGTTATCGAAAACGAGTAGTAGTAGTTAATTGATATGTGTAAATATTATACAGTTAGCCGAGCCCAGTTAAAGAAAGGAATTACGATCAACGGCGAGCGTAACAGGATCCAGGTGAGTTTCTAGCCCCATTTCCTTGTTATGTTTTCGGGGCTGTGTGCATACTCGATGTGAAGTGTGAATCCACTTACTTTAAGTGGTAAGTGTATGCTATAGATGTTATATGAGGTATATATTTATAATGCTTGTCGGTACGTGAACGATCTTCGGATATTGCACGTATCGCCAAGGATAGCGATTGCCAAGTGGTTGATAGTGTGTATGAATGATGTGATGTGACTTGTTCACTACGTAAATACTAAACTAATATGAGTGTGACCGAGGCAGGTTGAGGTAGAGTGTGTTAGAGGTAGCAGGAGTCTAGTAAGGGTGTTAGTGGCATAGCGTGAGTGCGTGATAGGGAAAGCCTATACGTGCCTTCGTTATTAAGTGGCATAGCGTGAGTGCGTGATAGGGAAAGCCTATACGTGCCTTCGTTATTAAGTGGCATAGCGTGAGTGCGTGATAGGGAAAGCCTATACGTGCCTTCGCTATTAAGTGGCATAGCGTGAGTGCGTGATAGGGAAAGCCTATACGTGCCTTCGTTATTAAGTGGCATAGCGTGAGTGCGTGATAGGGAAAGCCTATACGTGCCGTTGTAATTAAGTGGCTAAGCTGTAGGGGTAATTAAGTGGTTAAACAGTGGCATGTTAGACAGTGGACTATGTGTCTTCGGATACGTATATATATATTGTATGAAGTGGTTGTATGATAAGTTGCTTGATTAACTAGAACTCACTCAGCGTAGCTGACTTTTAGTATGCACGCAGGTGAGCTGATTATAGAGTTAGCATGAGGATGACACACGGCATGGATTGAACGGCTGGCATCTGAAGAAAGAAGTAAAGATGTTTTAAATATAAAGTTTTGTGTTATGGTATCAAAGAAAAGATTGAATGATTTGTAACAAATGATTGATGTTTTATATTCCGCGAAAAGTTTTAATAAACTCTGATTTGAAGAACTGTGTTTATGAGTAAATCCGACGCGAAAGTAGGGCTTCCGGTAACGGGGCCTTACATATGTTCCATTCATAGATGTTCTTCCCACTATAAGAATTATTTACTATGTACTCCTGTTCTTCTATTAAGACATCTTGAGGAGTTGGTCTATCATAATAATATTTATTCATGCTAGGTTTATTAGCATATTTATTCTGTAACTTAGCAATTTCTAAGTTTATTTGTTCTTTATAATTTTCTTTATTTGTAGATTTAGAAAATTCTTTTGAAAGAGTATTTATATTTAAACCTTTCATTTTTTCTGAAATAAATTCTAATTTAGTATCTAATAATTTAGATATTTCAGAATTAGATTTTAATTTAAAATCTCTTATTTCAGGAGGGGGTTGAATAGCTGGAACTGCTATAACTTCTCCTGTTTCAAAAACTTTTTTATTTTTTACTAAAGAGGTTATTTCCTCAATTTTTTCTTGGATAGAACCTAATTGTTCTCCTAATATAATTAAACATAAATTTGTATAATTTATATGTTTAAATAATTTATTTAGGTGGAAAATTGTTACTGGTAAAGTATCACCTTCCAGTAATTTTTGAAAAGCTTGGTAATACATTGTTACCTTTTCTTTTTCAATTTTAAAACCTGTTTGGGGAGGGAAAATAGATTTTATTTTCTTTTCTCCTAAATCATATTCTCTGTAAATAGTAGAAATTATACTATTCACATACTTATTAAAGAACCATGGAACAAAATAAATAATACAATTTTGTTCTTCTAATTCTTTATAAAATTCATCTCGAAAATATAGTAATTGTTTTATTTCAAAATTTTTTAAGTACCATTTTCTAAATTCCTCCCATTTAGGATCTTGGAATTCAGAATTTATTTTATCTCTTACCAGGGAACCTGGTCTAAAATCAATTTTTTCTATATTATTCATGATATAGAGAAATCCATTTCTGACTCGGTTAATTCCGGGTCTTGTTGAGGTCTATTAATTCCTCTAACTATATTATCAGAATTAATTCTTAACTCATTAATTCTATTGTTATTTTCCGGATATTTTTCTCTTATTTGAGAAGTTGAAGCTCTAGAAGGACTTCTAACAGTATATCCTAAAGGAGATATATGAAAATTTGATGAAGATAAAGACCTAGTTATTCTAGGTGTAACTTTTTCAAATTGTATTTGAACATTTCCTTCAGTTGTTTGTAAAATTTCTAAAGGATTGTTATCAATATAAGATTGAGATGGGGTATTTTCTTTTAATACCCAATTATCAGGAAAATTTATTTCTTCCCATCTAATTTTTCTTCTAGTGGTAATATTTGACTTACCAAATTTAGTTTCTATAACTATTGTTTCATTTAATGGTTTATCAACCATTTTGCATCTAGGATTCAAAGTATATAATGGTTTGTAATAAATTCTATAACAAACACATATAACTTCTGATCCTGGAGCATAATTGTAACCATTAGTTTTAACATTTAATGTTAAAGCATCTGTGATATTCACATCAGTTAAAGATAATTGTAAATTTGGATAAACATTAAAATAGACTGGACCATGTGCCAGACTAGATTGAACAATACCTATTAAGGATTGTTTCCAATCTAAATTTCTTCCATCTCTTAGAACAGCTATAAAGCTTTCTGGAAGACCTTCTAATGTTAATGGTTTAAAGGCAATTTGCACTAAACCTATATGAATGAATTTATATTCATTATTCTTATATCTGATTATTTCTCTGTTATTTAAGAGTTTCATTATCATATCCTCTTTATTAAGAGATATTGTTGATTCAGTAGTTCTAACTACTTGTTTAAAACTTAATTTTTCCATATAACCATATTTATAAATTTGGTTATAATTAATTTTTGGAATTGTCCATTGATTTAATAAATCAAGATTGTGAGGAATTTCATATTCTTCCTCAATACTATTTTTAATTGTATCTTTATTTTTAATAATATTCATAAACAAACTTAAAGTGTTGATTCCCCAAAGACACTAATTATTCACCATGGCTCTGATACCATAAATACAGGATCAGAGACCGGGTATCTTTCGATCTCTTATTAATAATCCATTAAAAATTAAAAATTAAAAATTTTTCTTGATTTTCTGAAATATATATGAATAGGCCATATGGATGTTTTACCCATACTTAACTGTCATCATTGAATAGTATATGGTCAGTACAGGCCACGCCCTAAAAACGCCTTCAATCATCAAAACGGCTAAAACGGGCTACCATAATTCGACCACTACGCATATTCACATGCCTGTTTAGTATGGAACCAGCCCAGAAACACTCATACATATTTCAAAAATTTCAGACTTTTTTTTTTTTTTTTTTTTTTTTTTTTTGAGACATGGATTACAACTAGGTCATGGTATGAATCAACACTTTAGGAGTTTAGCCTTTCATTAGGCTAAAATTATAAAAATAAAATAGTAAAGAAATAATGAATTGTACCTGGAGTATGAAGTACTTAAAAACTTCAAAGATTTTTATTATCGAATATTTTACAAGTGAAAGAGAGGGTTTTTGATCAGTGGTTTTCTGATCTCTGCCTCTAAACAAAACCCTACTACTCCTTTTATAATGGGAGTTCTAAAAAACAAACAAAAGAACAACAGTAAAAGTAATAATTATACATCAATTATCTGGACAATTGTGTCCAAAAGAGATTCCATTTGTCTGGGCAGCTGGCTTTAATTATTGTCCCACTACCCAACTTTTTGAATTATTGATTCTCCTTTAATCAGACGCATGTGATCTGGGACCCATAATTTCGTCCTCATCGTCAATTGATTCAATTATTTTCTTCTTTAACATTTCCAATTTTGTTTTGGCCTTTATTGTGACCTCATCCATGACATCATCTTCTGGATTTTGAGAATAACCTGCTAACATTGTATCTTCTTCTTCTTCTTGATTAGAAGATGGATTTGAAGAGTATTGCGATGAAGATTGCCCTGGTTGGAAGTTTTTTATTAAATCTTCTTCCATGGACAATTCCAAAAATTAATTATGAAATTAATTTTTAATTTCATAATTTTTCTGGAACATTTTACTAAGAGTAAAATTAAGATACAGAATTAATTATAAACCACTTAATAAAGTGTTAAAATGGATATATTAAGTGTTTAGATTGGAAACAAGTATTTATATTAAAGCTTTATTTTAATGTATTTATAAATCTAAATTTCTTCCATCTCTTAGAACAGATATAATAAGTATTAACATTTCTTTTTACAAAAGATAATAAGTATTAACATTTCTTTAATTTTCTTTAATAAGTTTTACAAAAGATAAATGGTTAAAAAAACTATCAAAGTAAAAACACTCATACATATTTTTTCAAGAAATTTTTTCTAAAAGTCTGAAATTGGTTAAAATTTTTCAAGAAAAAAGTATTCTGAACAACAGTAAAGAATTAATTGAAAAATTTAATTAAATTTTTTCTTTCCTTAATTAAATTGTTTCCAATCTTTTATAATTTGTAGATCCTGTATTAATTACTATAGTGTGAACGCTACAATATAATAGTATTTAATTAAATTATAAATAAATTACACAAATGATTCTTGTGGTATGATTATATTACAAATTCGGTTCACAAATTTTAAAAATTGCAAACTTAGTCAAAACATCTGTGAAAGAATTGAACACTTAGTCCACACTGTTAATCCCAATTAGTTTTTAACGAAAAGGTAATTTCATGTGTCATTTCAATAAGGGTAATTGTATATTTTTTTCCAGCATTAGAACCTTAACAAAATGCCATCTCAAACTCCAAAACTCCTGACGTCAATTTCATCACCTTTGATTATGCACCGACCTTCTGAGGGTGACGAAGTCGACGTTTCAAAAGCTGAAGTTTGAAAGAGTATTTTATACGCGTTCCAATTCTTTTTTAAGGATCTCTTATCATATTGTTTATAAAGTTGAACATTAGCGATTACATCAACACATAAGAAATATTGAAAAACTTGATATTTTAAAACTGTATTAGCTAATCTTGGAGTCAAAACATTACTATGCATGACCCGTTAAACTTTACTAAGCAACTCCACAGATTCAGACGCGAAAAAACCAAAAACGTCAATTAACTTTTCCATTAAAAACTGTCACACCCCGCCAAGGCGAAAACGCGGGCGCGCGACGTTCATGGATAATCACAGCTATTGATTAACGTGGTGATCCTACATGCGAGCAATGCGTGTAAATGTCCACAAATATCTTCCTTAATTTAATAACCTGAAAAACATACTTAAAAGTCAACATAATGTTGGTGAGTTCACAGGTTTTAAATGCATGATTAAACTCGTTGTTTTGAAAATATTGAGTTTCAGATGTTTAAAATGTATAAAACCAAGTTATGAATTTCTCAAATATATGGTTTCTTGATTTAAAACATTTATCAAAAGCTTATGTTTTCATGACAAAAATGTGCTTTAAGACTTGTTCATGTTTACGTAAATAAAACGTAGATTAAAGTTATTTATGTTTTCGTGATTAAAATGTACATAAAGACTTATTTATGAAGTTGAAAACATTGTTTGTTATGAATGAGTTTTCCCGATGAAAACGATGTCCAAAAAGTTTACGCTTACGTACTTAAAAGCCCTTTTAAATAAATAAGTGAGTATATGCAATGCAATATGATATATACGATAACCTAAACAAGATTGATAATCCTCCGTAGACTAGCTAAGAATACGAATTAATATATGACAATGAGCCTATAATCAAACCCAAATCCATATGTATGCCCGGCAACCATGCCATCACGGTATGAATTATAGAATATATGTTCCCATTAGCACGTCGGTTAGAGCGACTAACCATGAGCGGGGGATCAATCCCGATAGTACTACCCACATATTCCTTGGCTAAACCCATAGTTAATGATTATAGAATGTATTGATTCGAAGATCTTAAGGGCCTTGTGTAACTCATGCTCATATAAAGATTCTATGTCTTGCTTACTAATTATCGTATTAAATAATTTTATGTAAAGTTGTCAAATAAGTTTATACAACGTTACGAAATAAATCTATTCAAAGTTATCAAATATGTTTATGCAAAGTTACTAATAAGTTTATGAAACGTAATCATATAAGTTTATGAAAAGTTATTAAATAAGTTCATGAAACGTAACCAAACAGGTTTATGAAAAGTTACTAAATAAGTTTATGCAAATTTACTAAGTCCATGCAAAGTTATCAAATAAGTTTAGTATGTTTCTCCCCCTAGTTTGTAAAACAGCAAAAAAGAAAAGGGGCCGTGAAACTCACCTAAGTGTCGACGACTAGTGATGACAAAAGGTCTTGACGGTATCCAGCCTAAGTGTGTCCTAGGATTTCTAGTGGGGAGATGAAGATGATCTTGGGAACTGGCCAAACCAACTTCTAGCACTTGTAAAATCTCCCTACTCCTTGGTTCCTCTTTGAGATTAAACACCTTTATCGACTAGGTCGTGGAGAAGCAAGTAAGTGATATATGTACGTGTTGGGTGAAGAATTGGATCAACTGAGGGTGTGGTAGTAGGAGCCGAAACTAAGCAAAAGGAAAATGGTGGTGTGAAAGTTAGTTTGGTGTTGAAAATGGGTGACTTTTGCAAAAGATCCCAATGGTTCTATTTATACCAAGTAAGTCCCACATACATATTACTAAATTCAAAAAGGATTAAAGGGATGTCATATGTGAGGGTGAAATTTGCAAGAAAAGAAATAGGATTTGGGGTTGGTCACTTGCTAGGATATAATTGTAAAGGTGGAAAGTGTCTCCATTGACTTTTCCATTCTTTAAATTGTTATCGTTATAAAACACTATTTTGTGTTAACATATGGAAGTGTGATTTGTAGGTATGTGGGTGTCATAATGGTAGAAAGAAGAAAAACATGTGAATAATTATTTTAGGAATACGGGTTGACTAACTTTCATGTATACTACCTTACTTTTGAATTTCCTTTACACTACTTGATATGGTGATGAAGACTTGTATGTAGGGAATCAATCAAAGGATTGTATGGTTGAAATTTACTTTTCTTCTAGGTTGACCTAACTTTAATATCCTTTAGGTGAAAGACTCATACTTAAGACAATTTTTCCTCCCTGGAGTCATGATCATATGCATGTCCTTTTGTTTTCTTTTCATTCTTCTATACAATTTTGGGGTTTTGTGTCTTGTTTCTTAACATTATTTAAATAATGTATTATGTCAATTTTGTGGATTTAATGAAAAAGGTTGGTAGGACACACACCAACCGATTTGTATGTGTGTGTCGTGAGATCAATCAAAAGAATAATACATGTACTTGTTTGAGTTAAATTAATTTGTTTTACATGCCATCTTTAATTATTAGTTTAGAATGTATTACTAATTTGAGTTAAATATATATGTATGAGCTAAAACGATTAAGTGACCACTAAATTTACTTATTTAAATTTTGATAAATTCCCATATTCAGTCAAAATGTTGGTTTGTTTAGGGAAGTTGTTCACCAACTAAAAAGTACCGTTACACTTTGCACATGACTCAGAGTTATTATATAATTTCTGATTGTTTGACTTTCCTTAATCCCAATTTAGAATAATACTCTTATATAATATCTTTCGTCCTAGGATAAAGATAGATTCCTCTTTTCTCACACTACTCACTAAGTCGTGAAAGTTTTGGATTTGGTTAATGCATGTGCTCATGCACTTTGGTTAGCATGCATGCGACACCTAGGAACCAGTTTCTTCTACTTGATGGTAGACTAGAGCTATTTCCAATATGCTCTTGATATTTATTTAAGCTATATACTCAACTAGTTTAAATTTAGCATGATTAAGATTTAACTTTGTGTTCACCAATCGTCATGTCGGGTATTTATGCGTGTGACGCGTAACGTCTATGATATACGTGATTGAAATTTTATACTTTTGAATATTTAACCAATATGCATGTAATCTAGGGTATTTATGTAATGTAATTACTTCTAACTTTTGTTTAAGAATTGTACGGATATTGCGAGTTGTCACAAAAACTACCTGAAAAACTATAAAATAAACAAGTTACCAATTTACCCTTGACTTAACGTAAAATATAAACAGGGTAATAAAAAGTACTAAATTAAAAAACGGTCTAAAGTTGCGTTAGTAACTAAAATGACATGTAACTCAGCTTTTAAGTTATCAGGACCAAACATACAACATGATAGAAACTACATATACCACTTTTGCAATTATCTAATATTATTTCATAACTATACAACATAGATTATTACTTTATATGACGTGTCCAAACAAATTAGCATCTGGTGCACTTTAGCACGACAGGTGTCCGGCGTATTTAAGCAAACACCACCTTGTTCCGCGTGTATTTAAAGCAATTATGCGCCGATTGAAAGAATCTTCTGGAAAAAAACAGTGTCACCTGAACCTGCAATTTGACACAGGTAACTTTTGGGTTTTGTAATGATTCAATTTTTATGGTGTTTTGTGGTTAAAGATTCAATTTTGAAATGAGTTCTTAATTTAATTTGGGTAATTCTGTAAATGTGTGTGTTTTTTGTGGTTAAAGATTCAGTTTTTAAGGTTTTGGTGTTGTGAAGATTCAATTTTTATGGTGTTTTTGTGGTTAAAGATTCAGTTTTTAAGGTTTTTGAGGTGTAAAGATTCATTTTTTATGGTGTTTTGTGGTTCAAGATTCAGTTTTTTTAAGGTTTTTGGGGTGTAAAAATTCAATTTTTATGGTCTTTTGTGGTTCAAGGTTCAGTTTTAAGGTTTTTGAGGTGTAAAGATTCAATTTTTATGGTCTTTTGTGGTTCAAGGTTCAGTTTTTAAGGTTTTGGTTATGTAAAGATTCAATTTTTATGTGTTTTTGTGGTTAAAGATTCAGTTTTTAAGGGTTTTGGTGTTGTAAAGATTCAGTTTTTATGGTTGAAGAAACACTAATGGACCCCGGGCAGATTACGGATAATCTGGGGGTTAAATAGATGTTTCCCACGAGGGGTTAGACCCGGCAAAGATGGTTCTTCTGATAACCTGCAAAACAAACACCGTGAGCTCGTCACTGAAAAGGGGGGGGTACCTGCTTGTGACCACCCTCAGGCGTGAGAATCAGACTAGATTGCTCTTGAATATAAGTGTATATTAAGAGATTGCTAGAGCAGATATCAGGTATAAGATGTAAGATACAAGATAAGATGAGATGATCATACCATTTGGGGTATTTATAGCCGAAGGTAGGTTTCCAAGAGGGTATAGCCGGTTGAATAGTATTCCTGTTCTACCAACTGTGGCCTACGCACGTGCCATGCTGGTAGTTGTGGGTAGGCAGCGGCTGACAGTGACCAGGTCTGCTGTGTACTATTCTTTTCCACCAACTGCAGGCTATGCACGTGGTATGACAGGAGTTGGTGAGTAGGTATCGGCTAATAGTGACCATACAGTACAAGAGCATGCTGCTCGCCATACTGTTGTCAATGGGCTGTCGTATCTCTGGTCAGATCTTTTGCCCATACCTCGTCAGGTACAGTACAAAAGATCTTCCAGTATCGTACGGACTGGCTCATTTGGGGCGAGAGTATTCCCCCTCCCGCCTTTGTGCGGGATTGTTCCCGGCTTTGCTCATTCCTTCAGGTGACTACTGAATTATTGAGAACTAAGTGCCTTGTGCTTGTAGCCTTGCTGCGCGGAGTGGCCTTCCCTGATAGCTTGTATCCGCAGCTGCGGGAACAGCGGAGTACTTCACCATTGGGAGGCATTTCCTGCGGGAACAGCTTACGTACTGCGCGTAAGGACGTCACGTCTCTAAGCATGGTGGGTTCCTGCGAATCCAGTTGGTTTCTGCGCAGACGTCTCTCTTCAAGGTGAGTCCTGTGGGTCCAACTGGGCTCTGCTGGGACCTACCTCTTCAAGTCCCCCCAGTCCAATGTTCTTCTCATGAGTGTTTAATAAGTGAGGTGAACTTTTGGACTTAAGCAAAGGGTTTTTGAAAAGGGTTTAGTTTTAAGGTTTTCCATGGGGATTCTTCCCGCGGAAGTCCTTATGTCACTTTTGCAGAAATTCCCGACTTTCCTGCTTGATCTTTGGGTATGATGGCGGGTAGGTCTGTAACCTCCTCGCAAGTCAGGAGCGTTGAGTCACACTTGTGTGGATTCTCCATGAGGTTTTGGTAGTTTTGAACATAGTGATCAATTATGTTAAAACCACCAATTCCATCTTGAAGCTTCAAACAATGTAGTTCTCAACGTCCCGCTATGCGGGGGATGTTATTCCCGTTTCCGCAAGCATTGCCCAGAAGATCCTTCTTGGTTTCAATTCCCTGCGGAGCGCTAGGTATGTGAAGGGTTTTTGCCTTGACACTGTACCCGCACTCGTCTTACGGTTTACTTTACTTCCAAGGTATTCCTGGCGTCAATTCCCTGCGGGTGCTAAGTATGTGAAGGGTTTTGCCTTAACACTGTACCCGCACCCCGTCTTATAGTTACTTGGTCGTCGAGGTATTCTTGGCTTCAATTCCCTGCAGGTGCTAAGTATGTGAAGGGTTTTGCCTTAACACTGTACTCGCACCTGTCTTACAGTTACTTGGTTGCCAAGGTAAGGGGGTATTTTCCCGCTTACTTTTGAATCTTTTTGAAATTTTGAAATTCGAAGAGTTGGTGAAAGGATAAGAACAGTCCAAACTGTTGAAACGTCGTCCGACGGTTTCTTCTGACTGTGTCAGGAAGTGTAGTGCAGGAAGTTATGGTGACGTGACAGTACATGGTCATTCCAGACGCTTTTCAGACGCGTGGGCGCGATTTTTTCGGGCGCGTAGCCGCGAAATTAATGGCACGCGTCCTTTCAACAGCTGTTGCCAGCTTGCACTTTGCCACGTGTCATAGTTTCATTGCACCTGCGATTTCTCTCTCTTCCGCATTAAATTCATCGCATTAATTGCGATGAGTATATAAAGGGGGAGAGGGTCTCTTGTAATTCACACTTTCACTCTTCTTTCTTGTAAACGATTTCCGGCGAATACTTTCTGCCAAGCATTCTCCTGAAATCACTCTTCTTTACCTCCAAACCATGTCTTCTACCTACGATTTTGAAGCTGCTGCCGAAGAATCTGACGTGCACGTCGAGATCCCGACGTCTACGTCTGATAAAGACGATAAGAGCACTGCTGGCGAATGCCAGTGTGCTCTTCC
>NW_027504498.1:0-31214 GCF_021521415.1 Bidens hawaiensis
AGATTGTGGTGTTTGGGGTGGGGAGTGTGCTTAACTGGTGAAGTTATTAGGCCTAACAGACTCTTGAACAGTCACTGTATGTTATGGTAGCTTTCTATGGTGCGTAAAAGTAGAAGTGATACAAACTAAATCTTCTCGATTTAATGTGGAGAATCATTCTGAGTTGTGCTTGTCTCCATATACATCTTTCCGAATGATAGGCAGAAAAGTGATTACCCAGTCATACATGAGTCCGTGAGTGTTCTGATTCCCAGCGAAGAGAGTGTCAAGTACCTACAGTGATCCAGATTCGGGACTTGCAGTTGTCTACAATTTGAAGTTGTATTAATGTCTTTATTTGCAAAAAAAACAAAAAAAAAAAAAAAAAAAAAACCTGTATATTGTTAAGCCTTCTGAAGCTTATGTTTTTTCAAATATCAAGAAAGGGGCAAGAAAGAATATTTCAAGCATAAGAAAGAACGGGAAGAAGATTCTAAATATAGATGTGTGCACATTGTTTAATCAGACACTACGGGTGGAAGTCAACTCGGGGTGACTTGGGGAAACCCAAATACGCTTTGAGAATAGATAGGAGGCATCATAATCTCTCATGTGATATCCATCTAAATTTTGAGCGTAATTGAACCTAATCCGTACCACAGAAGCGATGAAAACCATACTAAGTTTTATACCTGCCTACAACCTGCTTCTTTATGTCATAATACCGCTGAACATGAATCTGAGTGACAGCCGCTTAATCAGTATGATTCCTGTTCGGATTCTTTTCTAAAACATGCAGGTTCTCGTAATGACTGAAATTTGATCCCGTTTAATTAATTATCTTTACTTTGTTTTATGTTTTTATACCTTGGTACGTTTTAATAAACACTTGGTTACTAGTTTTGATCCCTTTTTCTTTAATTTCACTTAAGGCGAAGTTCTTTATTAAGCGAAGTTGGATCTGGCGAAGTTATAAATATAGCGAAGTTGACCAGCTGTTTGACTTAGGGCGAAGTTGTCAAAGGGGAGAAGTTAACCATAACTTCGCCCCTGTATTTTCAAAACTATATAAAGGTGAAATGGTGGTCAACTTGGTCAAAATAATTTCCAAACTATTAACCCTTGGCGAACTTATACCCACAAACTTATAACCCTCGGCAAAGTTATACCCACGAATTAACCCGTCATTATAATCTGATTTTTGTCCAAGTTAAAGGTTTGTAAGATCATTGTGACCCTTAATTCGTAAGACTTGGTAATAATCGGCGTCTTGATGATCCAATGTGTGGATTTGGTTAAATGGACCTTAAACCCTCGTTCAACATCTTGTGTTAACTGTGTTTTAGTCTTCATATGGTCATCTGAGCCTATATCGGCTACTGATTTAATGTTATCATTCGCAAAATCGATCAAACACAGCCCAAATTGGGTCATTATGAAGTGCCGATTAGAGAAGCGAAGTTAAGGGTTAGGCGACGTTGCTCATAACTTCGCTGACTGGTTAACTTCGCCTTACCAGAAACTTCAACAATAAGTTATCTGGTTTATTTTGTTTTACTCAGGCGAAGTTGAGCCACAGCGAGGTTAAACATAAAAGATGTCATAACTTCGCCACTGGTAACAGGCGAAGTTATGATCTGTTAAGAAACTATTCTAATTTAGACCGTTTGTTGTGCAGTTATGGCTGTTGTGGTAGGGGCTGGTGGTGACGAAGGTGGTGACAACAACCGACAGTTCTTTCCGGGTCACAACATGTATATTTTGGATCCGGATGCTAGTGGTATAGACGACTATCGTGAGATCATTTCATTCTTCATTCGCTCACGTATTTTTCACGCCATCACGACTACTCTCCCCATTTCGCTACCAAGTATCGAAGACTTTTGGCGAACGGTTGAATATGACTGTAGAGTTGATCCTCCGGTTATGCGCGCTACAGTGAACAATCAGTTGGTACAGTTCTCAGCAGATCAAATAAGGGTCGCTTTACAGTTCGGGGTTGAAACTACAAATGATCCAACAGACTTTCCGGCTACATTCAGAGATGGTGCGTTTCAGCGTATGGGTTATTCGGGTCCGTTAGGTGACACTCAATGGAGAAAGAGATTTTTTATTAGATCATTGGCGTTTTCGGATGCACGTGATGATAGTGTGCATGTCTGGTCGTAAAGCTGGTACAGACGGTATCGGGGGCAACGATGCAATCTGCAATGACTGCCCTGACTTACAACAAGCCCTACAGCTTTAGTTAGATGGTGTTTTAGAAGATAGATCGTCAGAGACGCACAGTCGCTAGGGAAAGATTTTTGATTTATCCGAGATTCCTACAGATGATTCTGAATCACGTAACTCCTACGCTGCCTCAACGACGTCCTATCCGTTATGTTGAGAGTGTGAGTAAGAGGATTTTTGCGCAATGCATGTATGCTCAAGACATTTCTCACATAAGTTTTGATTTTGATGCTACTTTATCATATTCCGAGAGGATAGCGGCTCTTGAACGGGTTGTTGCTGAACAGTCAAGAATTAATCTCATCCAAATTCATGCCATCCAGAGACTTGTGGCAGAGAATCAGTTACAGTCGTCCCTCCTTGTTGAACACGGTAAATTAGTTGATGCCCTTAAAGAGTTCTTAGCATCTCAGGGGGAGACGATCTGCAAGGGCGACGAGTTGAGAACCAAGAAGAGACAAGATAGAGACGATGATCCCAATGCATCGAAAGGTGCAGGTGGTGAGTTGCCAAGAACTGAACAAACTCTTGGGACTTCCACATCTCAGGGGGAGTCAACTGGTACATCAGGTGGATCAGGTGGAGAGAATGTCGTTGTTGTTGATGATGAGGAAATGTTGGGTGATGATGATGATCTAACAGATGATGTGTTAACTATTTGATGAGATTGAAAAGATAGGAGAACAGATTGTGATTGATAGTGAGATAGAAGAAGGTGAGATTGTGGATGATAGTGTAGAACATGATATTCCAGATGTTGACAAGGTGAATGTGAGTCAAGATATGGATGTGTCAGATGAGTCTGAGTGGGAAGAACAGCCGAGATGGAAAGAAGGCTGTGCTCAGTGGTTTGTCAAGACAAAGAAGCCAGCGGTTCCAACAATGTTTAAGAAGAGTTACAACATCAAGGGATACGCTGAGTCAAAGAAAGGTATTATTTGCTGGCTGTATGATGAGCAGTTAAAGTTGTTTGTGATTAAGCGTTATGATGGAATTCAATATTTAAGAAGGCATTGAGATCGCTAAACACCTTGCCTGAGTGTGAGGTGAAAGATTTGGCTCTTTTGAGATTGATTAATAGGAGTGATGATGATGTTGCAAGAATAATTAGAAAGATAGTATGGAAGGAAGCTATTAAGGAGAAAAATTTTGAGCTTCTAAATCCTTAGAAAGGAAGATTGGTTGAAGATAAGGATCGGGAATGAGGGCTGATGGCAAGCCTTGGATGGTGATGAAGTATAAGCCGATTCGGTGTTTGAAAGAAGTGCGGATGAAGATGATGCCCAAGGATGTTCTAAAGAGTCTCAAGTGGTGGTACGTTGATAGTCAGACAGCTGAAGCTGTTATGAAAGATGAGGACGAACAGGAGATTCTGAGAGTGTATGATCACATGCACTTGGTAAATTTGTCTCAAGCTGATTTGTAGGTACTAAATGATAAGAATATATTCTACATTCCTGCGTGGAAAGATGAAGCCAAGAAGTACCAGAGGGTGGTCTCTGTCTGTGTAAGACAGGGAGTTCATGCTTCAAGACGGGTGGCACGAGATTTTTGGGATTACTAGACACGAGAATGAAGATAGAGATATGAAGCTACTGCCAAGGGTAATCTGTTGGTGCATGATGTCAGTAGTTCAGTATCTTGTGTTTTGTATGTGTCTGTAATCGCTTTAGATTGTTTGTTTGGTTTTGAATATTGTTTTGTATAAGTTCGCCTGGGATGTAAGCGAACTTGTGAAGCGAAGTTATCACAACTTCGCCTAGTATGTTAGGCGAAGTTGTCGAGGTCTATTTAAACCTCCACTTCGGCTTTTAAAGTCAAGTTTTTTCCAGAACGTGTCAACGTGTTATCTATCTTACACTCGTATCGTATTACGTGGGGATTCCGCACCCTAGTGTTACAAGATATTCCTGTGTAGATCCGGCTGGGAACCTACAATAACCAGGGGCTATGTACGTTTTTTTTATCATAGCTAACTATTAGAAGCTGTACGTATAATTTCTATTTCGATTGTATTAAAGTCGTAACTTTTCTCATATATCTTGTTAGTGCATAACTTTTTTTTCCGTAGATGATAAAAGAGGCTAGGGATAGTTTAATCATTAGGCTATAATGTAAAATGGCTCATTCGCTATGGATTGTATAGCGAATGGGGACCATTCGTAGTCTAACTAGCCTATCCGTTAAGTTAGGAGCTCATACGCTAAGGATGTGTAGCGTATGAGGCTCATTCGTGATGGGAATACCCCATTTGTTAATGATGTTAACGAATTGGGCATGCCGGATTAGTGTTTTAAAGTACCGTTACCATTCCGGATTCTCTCTAGGATTAATGTATTTCACCATTAACGTATCTATAAAGTATAGTTATAATTGTTTAACGTAATCACCTCGGGTGTATGTATGATGTTATGCAATCGGATCCTGTTCGTAAAAACGTATAGTAACGTTTTTCATACATCCAAACTCAATTTGTCTAAAGTTTCATGTAATCTTGTTCGAATCACATTCTTGACCCCCATGGACTTCATTATTTCAATATATTTTTAGAACTTACACATATTTATTCTGGTTCAACTTCATTCGTCGAATTTGTGACAACGACCTTTTCACTTTATATTGGAAATTTTATTTTTGTTGATAATGTTTCATATATTCATGACAATATTTTAGTTTTCAAATTACTTATTAAGTTCACTAAAGTTCAATCGGTTAACTATTATTTTCTGTTTCTGCAAAAGACATATTTTTTTAATAATTTGATTAACTATTGTTTTAATAACCCATATAATAGCGGATTATGTGGACCATCCGACGATAAAAGTAATTATAGTCTAGAACAAAATAATCAAAGTTCTCGCATGGAAATCATAGTACGTACGATTGTGTGTGATAACTTTGAATCGAGGGTGTTTCGGACGACAATGCAAATGTAATATGATAAGAGCTTGGTGGGTACGCCGCTTGTACATCCTATATCTAAGTGGCCTTGCCATATTTTTATTCTAGCATTTTTCGGGGTCACGTAGAATACTATAACATTCTCTATTTTTTAAATCCAAATACCCATTTAGATTTAATTTTCCTAGTACATTTATGTTGGTTTATGTTAAGAATTATTACTTTATGATTTTAACCAGGTCACAAACTAAAATAGACGATGACATTTGTAGGTACTACGCAAAGGGTAAGTTCCAGAAGGTGTATGGGTTGAGTTGAAAGGTTATGAGTTGGTTAAGGCATTGTTCTTCGTTTCTTGGTAAGAGTGGCAGAAAGTGTGATGACATCAAGGAGAGTTTACGGATCATGACTCAAGAGTCTCAAATTTGAATTGGCGGGCCGGAGGTGAATCAAAAGGAGTGACCAAATGAGAAACCAAGAAGGTTAAGTTCATGGGATTGGTTATGACGCGTTGTTGGCATTGATAGCTTGGTTTCGGGGTGAGTAGGTTCGGGATCACAGTGGATATTTCTTTGGTGGTGTGGACGTCCAAGAGATGGTGGTTGTAGTGACGAGAAGACATTCTTTAGGGTAAAGTATGTAAAAACTTATAGGATAAGGAGGAAATTTCGTGAAATACTTGTGGTTGGTAGTTGTGATTGCGGTGGCGTTAACGCTTTGGAGTTGGGTGATGAGGACATACTACTTGGGACCAAAATGCGTAAATTTTATCACATGAGGGTAAGTTGTGAAACATATAGAATAGTTTATAAACTTGAAAATTGAATAGATCATAAGATTAATCACCAAAATAACTTGTAGTTGATGTTGTGGGTAAACTTGAAAATCGGATAAAGCATAAAATGAATCATCAGATTTTAATTGAGGTTGAGATTGAAACATCGACTTAATATAATGTTAAACAAAGTTAAAAGAAAGTAAGTTTTGTGATAAGATTAAATCATTCATGATTAAATGAAAAACAATTCAAAATTCAATTTTTCTTGAAAGTTCATGAGAAATAAATGAATTTAATACAAAATAGGAAAATTGAGATATTCATATGTTGAAATGGAAATAACACAAAATAGGACTTTATTTGAAAATTTATACTTTCATAACTAATAGTAAAAACTAGAATTCCATTTGAGAATTAAAGCATTAAAATATAATTGTAAAACTAGAGAACCTGTTTACGTAACATGTGAAATTTCAAATTTCTTGTAACAGATTTCAAAAATATACAACAATCAACATTTAATGAAACGTGACCACAATAAAAATGAGTAACATGAAATAGTTTGTAAATTTTGAGGAGGTAGCTTGAAACATAAATGAAATTGTAGCATTAAATTGTGAACCTAAGATGAGATAGATTCAAATTACAAAATTGAAATATTAAAATAAATGGTAAATACAAATTAAAACATTAATGGGAATATAAAATCTTATGTATTTGAATAAATTGTTAAGAGACTAAACTGGGAAGAAGATATTCTTGAATCACCAGAATAGTCATATTCCAAATAAATAATCAAAATTAGATATAATATAAGTTGGGTCATTGGAGTATCCACGAAAGACAAGGGATTTTCTTATTTCAACAAAATCGCTATAAATAAGACGAAAAAAGTAAATTGAATTAACCATGATTTATCATGGATTAGGCTGTGCAACGGTTCAGAACCGCGAGAACCAAACCGGAACAGAAAATGACTTAAAGGTAGAACCGGAACCTATTATAGTACACCGGTTGAGTGCTAGAACCGGTAAGGTTGGTTCTCGCTAATCGGTTTTGCCAAAACCGGTTCAGTCGTTTATTTATCAAATGGGTTATATGTGTTCTTTCACGGTAAAATTAGTTTAGATAATGTCATGAACTAATTCTTGAAGTCAAATAAATCATTAGTGGAGACAGATTAAAGGAAGATTATATCATTTTATACTAAATTACTTTGAAAGCTTAAATCAAAATTGATCTTGGTTGCTAGGTATTGAACGCAAAGAAAGAAAAATTCGAATTAAAGAATGACTGAATGGATGATGGTTAATATGTTACGCTATAATATAAAAAATGGAGATTGGTAAACTTAGTTTAAAACATTTTCAATATTTCAGTTCTTCGGTTCCATGTCAAGAATCGCCGGTTTTACCCGAACCGAACCGGGAACTATTTAATGAAAATTATGAGAATCGAGAACCGTAAGGTAAATCACGTTAGCGGTTTTGAGGCACCGGTCTGGTTCGGTTCCTCATTTTGGCGGTTCCGTTATTTTCTCACCCTACTCATGGGAGTTCAACCAAATAAATAAATAACGAAGATTTATTTAATAGTGAAAATGAAAATGGGTTCTGAAATATTATAACAAAATAAAAAGGAGGGGTTGGAAAGCAGAAATCATCGTGACTATTCCAACAAACCAATGGAGTCATCATTAAAACATTCGTAATTCGACACCGTAATCGAAAATAATATACCTAAAAAAATTGTTGAAATATCTGAATCACCATAGGTTTTCAACAAAAAACATGAAAATTTCATACAATAAGATGGGTAATTGAGTTATCCATAAATCATCAAGGAATTTCAATTAAGAAGGAAAATTCAATTTAATGATGGAGATTAAATGAAGTAATGGAATATTCAAATGTGATAGTAGAAATTAAATTAAAATGATGAAAATTCAACTTAATAATAGAATTCCAATAATGGAATTTCAACAATAAAGATATAAAATAAAAAAAAATGAGAATGTGTTAAGAAATCTTATAACAACATCATTAAAATCAATTTGAAAATTCAAAAACGGGTAGTTGGGATACCTAACCACACACATCTTTAGAAAAGAAATTAATATATAGAAAGAAATCGAATTTGCTCATGTATCACCATGGAATCCTTCCAATAAAATGAGTAAATAAGATATATATCAATAACTAAAATCAATATTAAACTATAATAGTTGAAACAACCATGTATCACCATGGATTTGATGCTACAACAAAAGTTTTTAAAAAAAATATAAGTGATAATATAATAACTTTGAATTAGAGGATAAAGTTACATAAAAAGAATTAAAATCTCCAAATAAAGGGTGATACGAATTTCATGAAATTTGAGGATTGGTCGGATTTTGAGGATTTGATATATCGTGACTAATGTGAGATTAAATTAAAATAGCTGGAGGATTTAAAGCATTGTGAATTATTTGAGAATTAAATAATTTGAGGTTTTTGAAATATTAAGAATATTTCAAAAATAAATGAAATATGAATCGTAAAGAAAATATTGATTTTTTATTCAAAAATTAGAACCTTCCACGTATTACCATGACATTTTGTTTTCTAACTATTATATAAAATAACATGATTAGATAAATTCAAATTTGATGAGTTAGGTTTCCCATGAGCGTTCTGTGGCATTTTAAATTACTCAACTAATTAACGAATAATCGAGATAAAAGAGTTGAACCGCCCATGAGCATTCCATACCACTTTAAATGGTTCAGCTATATAATGAATAATCGAAATTTTATTGGGTAGTTTGATCATCTTGTGTATCACCACAGTTAGTGATGCTCCAACAAAAAGAAATAATTGAAAATTTGTTGAAAACAAATGGTTTGAGTATCCATGGATCCCCCAACTAGCCATTATAAACTAAATATAACATAATCGTAAATACCAAATTTAGCCACGAAATCACCGTGAATTCGGTTTTTTATCGAGGAATGTAACCGTTACATTGGTTACGTTGACCACTTAAAGTTTCGAATCATATGTTGCATGTTTTCGCTTTGGCCTACGAGTTCAAGCATTATTGTCGAGAATCCTCCAAGGAAGGAATAACATCTTTCCTTCTATTCTCGGAATCTTTTTGGCAAGAACCGACTCATAATGCCCCTCCCCTTCCAGTTACTGTAAAAACCCGTCACATGTTCTAGCCTTAAGGAGAGAGAAATAAGAAACAAAACTTTGTGAATTCTTAAGGAATTTCACAAAATAAAATAAAAATCTAGGTTTTTGAAAAATGATTTTAGAGTGAGGCATAGCCTCGGAATTGTATGTGTCTAGTGTACAATAATACAAATAAATAATTAAGCAATTAACAAGAAAAGAAAATTAAACAAGTAGGGCACATGTATAAACATGTATAGAGACCATTAGCATGCTACTAGATCATTACGTCTAACCACCTATCTTATAGCCTTCGGCTCTGATACCAATCTGTCACACTCCAACCCTAATGGCGGAACATGCCGGGGCGCGACAATATTTGTATCATAGCTCAAAAGACTCTAAATAGTTATAGTGACAATAACTAATTAATTTATTAATATCAATATCAAAGTACACAAGTGTTCAGAAAATCAAAATAAACCAAAGCATTGCATCAAACTTAAAGCAAAATAAATTGTTCATTGTTTTATTAAATCCTAAAGTATAACTAGTGTCATCAAACTTTACTTCAATTGTCTCATGTAGCAACCTGCGATATGCGTGAAAATAGATATATTTGTCAAAAAAATATTGAGCAACTAATCACAATATGAAATATATACATAATTCTAAAATCAACAATTCCTTGCAATAATATGCGTTGCTTCAACTAGCATAACAATTAAATAAAAGTTGTCTTTTCACCTGAATCACATAGATAATGAGCTACTTCGATTTCGTATGATCATACTATGAGGATGAGGACGAGGATGAGAAACCAACCAGCCATAAAACTGTGAACACATAGTCAAATAGCATGTAACAACTAATCGAGCAATATAACAATATGAAAATAATAGAATTGAGTTTATAATGTACTTGAGTAAATAAATAAACCTCAGTTTTGTGTGTGCATAAAGCCCCAAAAACAAAATAGAGAAAGAAAGGATGTGATTACTGATGCTAGATCGTCGCTATCTAGTCAAAAATAATCAAATTTAGTTCCTAATCACCTAAGAAAGCTAGGGTAAGTAGGGTGTCAAACTACGAGGAGTATGTGGTGAATGTAACGTGAAACAGATTTTATACAATTATGAAGTAACAAACCCATGGTTCAAGTAAGCATATAAGAGTAATCTCATGTTAATTTAACAGATTATTTATCAAAGACCAACAAAGACCGATTAACTAGACATACCTTAGGCATTAAAAATCGCTAACACACGACACTGATTATCAAACAGTCCCTGTTAGTGTAATCCAACTAAGGGGAACTGTATGCTTCAACATATTCATACTAGTCAAACAACCCTATAAGCAATTATCATGGCAACTGACAAACTAATCGTTCAGATAGACATAAATCTAAATCGACTGAATGCACAACAATACTAAACATTAATACTCAAAGATTAGTCAAAGATAAATATAATCAAGTGGTTCTTTAACATATGAGAAAACTGAAATAATGCAAACTTTACATCTCGGATATGATTCTAGAAGACTAGCTGCATCTCGACGTCACAAGATCTTCAATTCTGATGGTATGGAACATGTTGTTGATCTCGGGATGAGTCAGAATGACGGAAACACTATTCTTTTAATCTGGAAACTGCCTGGAAAGTGTTAAGATGATGATGATAGGGTCTTCAAAAGGATAATATAATAAAAACCCTAATATTCACGTCTTCGCCACCCATCACGGTAGGCGATGGGGTCTTGTCAGGTCCATCACGTATCGCGATGGACCCTAGTCAACCATAAATTTAATTTAAATGCCTTCGCGTAACGCAATGGCTCTCTATCCAGCATCACCTAACTTTATTTCATTCCTCGTTTCACGTGCTGGTCATCCCGGGTTTTCAATATGTGCTCGTACAAGTCCAAAATAGCTGCTTTAATAACCTGGAACCTAAAATACAAAAAATACGTATGAAGTATCGAAGTTCACGTGATAAATAGTTAAAACTAAATATTTACCGCACTAAACTATACACAAACTAACTGAACATCACATCCCCACACTTATCTTTTGCTTGCCCTCAAGCAAAACGCTACTAGCTATTAAACCGATTAACCAAACGATACTAGCTATGGCATATATATACTGGGAGGTTATATACAAGTGATATATATATATATATATATATAATAGTGACTAACATATTGATATTAAGGTCTCGGTACGTATAAACTCGTTCAAACAAAAAAGGTTTCGTTTAACTTTACGCTGTGAACTTAAACGCGATCGCTACTACCAAAACAAGCCTTGTATCATCAGTCAAGCTGAAAAAGACATACAGAACACTTATATAAGATGTTTTAAGCAATCCTTGAAAATATTATGGATTTTTACAACGAGCTAGTATATTTTTCTTATTTTACAAAATTAAGTCGAAAAAACTCGTTTGCGCACCGTTTATAACACCCAAACTACTTTTCTTGCCAAAAAACAAACCCGAACTAAATTTGGGACCGAGATATAACAACTAGCATGAAAAACAAGTCATGCGGGCCAAAAGAAGGGCCCATGGCCCCCCTTTACTTGCGGCTGCCATTGAAGAACCCCCCTGGTTAGATATTTCTTGAAAAACAACTTGTTTCCTTAATCCCTTTCACATCTTAACACATACCAAACAACATACCAGTTGAGTTCTTAATTTTCCCAGCAACAACATTAAGGTACGATCAAAATTAATGAGTTTAATCTTGTTTCTAACTTGTTTTATGTATAGAAATAGGTTTTGATTAATGAAAAACATGTTTAAACCATGTAAATATCAATAGAATGATCCAATAATATAATTTCTTTTTAAACATGGTTAGTAATCAGAAACATATGGTCTTTTTGGCCAAAAACATGGATTAGGACTTTTAAATTATGTTTTTACGGTTTGAATATTCGATTTCAAACCCTAACCGAAACCCTAGTTCACATCACTTGATGATTGATATTAAATGCTTAGTTTTGTGTTATACGACCTTTAGATATACTAACTAGAGAATCCAAAGCCCGGAGAGGAGAGAAAACAACCTAAACACTCAGAAAAAAAACCACAAAGGTAATAACCAGTTACTCGTTTAGGGGCTGTTTAGGATTAGATTGTGACATGCTTGTTGTTAGCCAATTAAACTTTGCAAGGACACCGGGGATCAAATGAATGATTCCTTGTCCAAATTTGGTAATTTTTCACTAAACGGAGAATATTTGGCGATTTTATTACAGTTTATTGATTATTTATTATGAAAAATGTTTAATCTGCTTGAAAATTATGAAGTTTGTGGAAAAATCAGAAACGACATTGTAAGATCACCCATAAACTTTGGATCAATTGGATAAGTCTAAATAAGGTTTGTGCATTTTCATTTAATTGAATTTTAACAGCCGAATTATGCAAAAAAAGGTATATTAGCCACAGAGTGAAGTTCCGGAAATTTTACAAGGATTATTTGATATTTTTACCATTCAAAAAATTTATTGGAATTTTCGGTAATCGTTTGATATAAACGGGTGATTTATCGGTTAATTATAACATATAAAATTTATTTTTATAAACAAATAATCAAGTTTAATAATCCTGAAATTATTTTTGTAAAATTATTCATATTTTAATTTGTTATTAAAAAAGTTCTCATAATTTATATATAATTATATAAAAAGTTATAATAAGTTGAAGATTTAATTTATATAATTTTTTTTTAAAACCGACATTATTATGTTTAACGAACTGACTGGTATATTAAAATGCCAAAAGTGGACAAATATAATAGACTAGAATGAATATAATAAAAAGGAACTTTTTAAGATATTTTCGGATAATTCAGGTGAAATTTACACATTTTGTACAATCAAACTCGTATGAAAACGGAAACGAACCCTACGACCAATCCAGGTATTGAAACCCTAATTTTTATTTTATAAGTAGAATCATTTTATCGAACAGTACGTTTACTCAAGTTTGTGTAATCTTACCTATTTCCGAAACGCGTAAACGACCAACTTGGCCAGACACGGAAAACGGTGAAATTGACCCAAGACTAGTTTAACATTAATTATCGTATAACATCACAATATAAGACTACTGATATGTTCTGGGCATAACATCCATACCCAGACTCGATATACAGCCCGATTAAGTTTAAAGATTGTACTAGCATTAATGGTACAATACCGATTATAGGATATGAGCTATAATCGAGGCGTATTAGTTGTTGAACTTGTTACTCGTACGATACTACAATAAGGTGAGTTTCATGACCCCACTTTTAAACTGTTTTACGAACATTTGGTGTGGAAAGCATGTTTATATATATCGATCTATCTGGAAACGTGTCATGATGTGAATTGTCTAAGTGCTAACACTTGAAAGTCCCCACAGACATGAGTGAATAATCTTGAACCGGTGGCATGTGAATAGTAATATTGGTTTGAAAATCCCAATTGATAGGGTCGGTGGGGTATGCCGGGACATGTTTTATAATTGCACATGACCATATAAACCTGTTGTAATATGCTATGTGATGTTAGACATAGTACATGTTTGGGGCATATGGTAGTTAAGACCACGAGGGGTGTGTGGGCAGCGGAGCCCAAGTGGTATAGTGCGTCAAGGGTTCACTTGTGGCTTAGTGTAAATACATACATACATACATACATACATACATACATACATACATACATACATACATACATACATACATACATACATACATACTGTGAAATACTACAATTGCGTATACTGATATCGTACAAACTTATGAAACAACCAACTATTCGTAGTTGACCCGTTCAAACATGCTTTTTAGGTGAACCTAAGTTGGAATAACGCTCATATGTGCTTTGTGCTAGAGTTTGAAACCAGCGATGTGTAGATAGATGCAAATATACTATTAAAGAATAAACGGCCTGCAGAACCGGTTATGTGTATTTCACTTAGTTAGAAAACATATTACAAAACAATGTAACAAGATGTAAATTAGTTTGTTAATTTACTTTATAAACAATGTGGTTGATACCAGTGGTGTCTGTTACATTCCCGTATTACGTTTCTACATTTACCTAGTCAGGGTGTGACATCCTGTGTATAGAATCATGTGGCCGACCAAGAGCAAACGACACATTGTGTGGCTCAAAGAAATCGGTGGCCGTGTGTCACACCCCGATCGTGATGGCGGAATAATCGAGGCGCGGCGACTAAGTCGTGATTGTTGAGCACAATAGTATAAAAGTCTAAATGCATAAACATAACCAAAATGTCAAATATTACACCATCCAGGTAACATGAAACAAACTGTTTTAATACAAAATATCAAGTTTCCAAACAACTCCTAGACTAGCCTTCATCACTCTAAGGCCTCTAAACTTGCTAGGGATTTCTTGCTGCATTATTTCCTGAAAACATGTAACAAACTGTCAACTACATAAAGTAGATGAGTGAATTCATAGGTTTAAAGAAAAAGAGTTTATACACAAACATACTAGTATAGGTTGTAGGGGTTTATATATAGGGTGTACCTGCGGCTAACCCACCACTCCTACAACTTATACTACTATGTTTGGATATAATACCCGGTTTTAAGATGGTTTGTAAGAAAAGGTCTCTTGGTTTTCCCAAAGAGGTTTTTGTAGTAAGTAAAACATGAAATGTTCTCCTGGACTCTCGGCGGGCTTATTATTCTCCCATTAGAGTCGTTTGTGATAAGATTACTCAAAGATTTGTGGTCTCCCAACGGTACATGTAGCACATAGCAGTTAAGCATAAATAAGGACATATAGATTTGAGCATGCTAAGTTTACTAGATAAACCAACACCAAGATCCCACTGTTTACTAGTATCCAAGATGATGGTGAATAAATGATGATGATGATGAATGATGATGAAACTCAATGATCACACAAGACTTGATTGATCCTACGCAAGGCTTAAACCAAGACTACCTCGTTCTTGTCATCCAGGACTCAGCTAGGTTCTACCGAGAGTAGGATAGGCTCCCCAAAGAATCCTGGGTTCCCTTGGTCCCTACCGAGACTAGTATAGGTCCTCAAGAGTTATGGATTTCACCGAGACTAGTATGAAATCCCATGAGTTACGAGTGCCACCGAGAATAGAATGCCACTCATGGTCGCGAGTTCTACCGAGAGTAGAATAGACTCTCGCGTCCAATTCAACTCATGATGCTTTGATCTCTAGATTTCCATGCTGACACAATGACTATGATGATATGAATATGATTCCCATTCCCATGATGTCAATGTTCATAGAATTTCCCATACTCATTGATTTCCAATGTTCTTAGATCTCCATAAGTTGATGGGTTTTCCCCATGTTCATAGATTTCCAAAGTTTATAGATTCTTAAAAAGCTTGTGGATTTCCGCACGTGTGTAGAAATCCAAAAGTTTATAGTTTAAAGAGGGTTTGCATAAATGATTTTATCCAAACGTGTAAAGTTACCATGTTTCCACCCCATAGTTTTGAAAAGCTTAAATAGGGGCTATGAACTCACCTTGATCTCGGGTTAGGATGGTGCTACAATAGATCTCCTTAGCCTAGAGTTGAACATAAATATAAGGTTAACAACGTGCTATAAGTCTAAGAAAACGAGCTTACGCGGCCTCGAGCAAAAACTGGGTTTTAAAGACGAAACAGCTTGGTTCTGGCTTGATTCGATCGAATAGGAACACGTTCGATCGAATAGACACACATTCGATCGAATCTGTGGCACACTCGATCGAACTAGAAACACATTTGGTCGAACCAGTTGGAAAAACTCGTTCGGTCGAACATGGAACTTGTTCGATCGAATAGACACTCGTTCGATCGAATACGAAACTCATTCGGTCGAATGAGTTGGAGACCATTCGGTTGCTTTCCTATTCGATCGACTGGACTGATTCGATCGACTGGACTGATTCGATCGACTGGTTCGATCGAATGAGTCTGATTCGACTCCTTCAAGCTGGGCGACGGAGAAACCTACGGGTTTTTCAGATTTTCCAGATTTTTGACCCAAAATCGAAGTTTTTGACATGGAAATGCTCGGGATTGAAAGGGCTATCGATTCCTAGTGATTTTAACACAAAAGCCTGCATTTTGACACCAAAACAAGACGGTTTTTGACCCGAAAACTCTAGAAACGAAAGTGGGTGTTTTTGCTCGATTTGAGGCCGAAAATGGTTATGAAAATGGATGATTTTCAAGAAGATCTTACCAAGAATAACAACAAACAGATTTGTGGACTCGGATTTGAAGTTTGAAGACTTTCTCTCTCTAGTTTCTCTCTCTAGAATGAGAGTGTTTGGGTGGGAAGTGTTGGTGGAAATGAAAGAGATGGTGTAAGAATACTTGATTTTCCGCTTAAATACTCGGGTTACTCGGGTTCGGGTTTAGGCTACCGACGGGTCAAGACTAGTCGAGTTCATAAGTTTTTAAACAAACTAAAACTTTTTCAGCAAAACTTTTATAAAACCATTTTCCGAATAATTATTTGAAATCTTTTTAAATAAGAACATTTAATTTTTCGAAAGCATAAAAATTAATATTTTTCAGGCGTAAATGTCGTTTTATAAAATAAACATTTTAAATGATAAAAGCAGATTTTTCCAATGATATGGGTTCCGAACTTATCGTCCAGAATCCCAAAGTCTATAGTTTCCGATGATTTCACGATCCTAGTTTACCAATCGAATTTCAGGGCGTTACATCCTCCCCAATTTAGAGGAATTTCGTCCCGAAATTTAGAACTTAGTATAGTTGATGCAATGATGTTTTAGATCAAATGATCCCATGATGACCACTATGCGCCACTACCCCTAATTTTCGTCTTGGATACCACCCAAATCAAGTTGAAGGGGTTTATATATAGGGTGTACCAGCGGCTAACCCACCACTCCCTCAACTCCACTTGGGTGTTTCTTTCGACTCTTATTAGTTCAATGACACACAGGACGACACACTATTTTCCACTACAAGGCATCACCTTCAAGCTTTACATCAGACATATTCATTTCGGATTGAAGGGGTTTATGTATAGGGTGTACCAGCGGCTAACCCACCACTCCTTCAATCTCCAATGAATAATTCCCTCAATAATTCTTGAATTTAACGCCTCACAGCTGCCACGCTAACTATGAGTCCCTAATTCCAAGTCTCGCTTCAGACATAATCAACTTGTGCCGAAGGGGTTTATGTATAGGGTGTACCAGCGGCTAACCCACCACTCCTTCAACATTCATTGATTAAATTCCCTACACGAAGCTTGAGTTCACGACTCATAGTTACACAATAGCATATTGTTTATACACGTATACACCTGTGAACTTGATGTAATTATATTCCGGACTATAATTACGAGTTCACCTTGTATCAATGTATAAACTCCATTGTGTGCGGCTAGAAAAAAAATCGACACGACACCACACACACACACACAACCATGCTTCATGAATGCTAGAATGATGACAAATTTTGGCTCAATGATACATAGTTTACCCCAATGTTTACATGATTAAGTATGCACAACTTGTGTTTTCTAGCACGAGTCATGGGTAGCCAAACTTGGTGTTATGCAAATAAGAGAATATTTATAAGCAAATAGGAACAACATGATACTTCATTGATTGATATTGGTCCCTGATTACATGATTACGATTACATAGACTCCAAGATTTCTAGAATTACAAAGATGATGACTATGCGAACAGATGAGGGTATTCCTCCTTCATCTTATCCTCTCGCTCCCATGTGAACTCGGGTCCACGATGGTTGTTCCAACGTACCTTGACTATGGGTATCCGGCTTCGCTTAGTCCTTTTGACTTCTCGATCTAGGATCCCGACAGGTTCCTCAACAAAGTGTAGTTTGTCGTCGATGCGAACCGTGTCGATCGGGATTTGAGCGGTCTCGTCAACGAGGCACTTTTTGAGTTGCGACACATGAAAAACGTTGTGAACACGGCTGAGTTCTGGAGGCAATTCCAAGCGATAGGCTACGGGTCCGACCTTTTCGATGATCTTGAAAGGTCCTACGTACCTTGGAGCAAACTTTCCCTTTTTCCCGAAGCGAACAATGCCCTTCCAGGGGGAAACTTTGAGCATTACGTGATCGCCTATTTGGAACTCCAGAGGTTTGCGGCGTTTGTCAGCGTAATACTTGTGTCGACAGCGGGCGTCCTTAAGTCTTTGCTGGATGATGGCGATACTGTCAGTGGTTTCCTGTATCAGTTCCGGGCCGAGGATTTGAGAATCTCCGGTCTCGGACCAACACAGTGGAGAACGACATTTCCTGCCATAGAGTGCCTCGAATGGTGCGCATTTGATGGTAGCATGATAGCTGTTATTGTATGAGAACTCTGCAAGAGGAAGGTGAGTCTCCCAGCTACTACCGAATTCAAGGATACAGGCTCTGAGCATATCCTCCAGGGTTTGTATGGTCCTTTCGCTCTGTCCGTCCGTTTCAGGATGATAGGCAGAGCTAAGTTTCACACTTGTCCCAAAGGCTTTCTGAAATGACTTCCAGAACCTTGACGCAAAAGAGGGGTCACGGTCTGACGTGATGCCCTTAGGCACACCGTGACGGGTTACGATCTCACGAATGTAAATCCGCGCCAGCTTCTCCGTAGTGTAGTCCTCGCGGACAGGGAGAAAATGGGCAGACTTGGTCAAGTAATCCACGATAACCCAAATCGTGTCATAACCGCTGGGTGTCCGCGGGAGTTTGGTAATGAAGTCCATAGCGACTTCGTCCCACTTCCACTGCGGTATGATCGGTTGCTGTAGCAGGCCAGATGGTCTCTGATGTTCAGTCTTGATCCGCGAGCATGCTAGACATCTACCGACGTACAAAGCTATGACTTTCTTCATACCCGGCCACCAGAAATGAGTCTTGAGATTCTGATACATTTTATCACTGCCTGGGTGAATAGAGTATCTGGATTTGTGCGCTTCGTTCAGGATGAGTTCTCGAAGTGGTTCAGAGTTTGGAATCCACATGCGATTTAAGTAGTAAAGTATACCATCAGACTTGGTTTCAAACTTCCGTTCGGCACCGCAAGATAGCATATTTTTGAGATCACCACCAGCAATCGCTTGCTTTTGAGCTTCAAGAACCAAGGAGGGAAGATTGGACTGAATACGGATCGCATGCAACTGGGTCCTTTCCTTGCGACTTAACGCGTCAGCCACTACGTTAGCCTTTCCAGGGTGGTAGCGGATTTCGCAGTCGTAGTCACTTAGGAGTTCAACCCATCGACGTTGTCGCATGTTTAGCTCCCTCTGGTTGAGGATGTGTTGTAGGCTCTTGTGATCGGTGAAGATGACACATTTCGTACCGTATAGGTAGTGTCTCCATATTTTTAAGGCAAAGACCACAGCACCCAATTCCAAGTCATGAGTGACATAATTCCTCTCATGACTCTTGAGTTGACGCGAGGCGTAAGCGATGACCTTACCGCGTTGCATTAAGACGCAGCCTAGACCTTGGCTCGAGGCGTCGCAATAAACAACAAAATCATCGTTACCCTCAGGAAGTGACAGGATTGGTGCATGACAGAGTTTATGTTTCAATGTTTGGAAAGCCTCATCCTGCTCTTGGCTCCAAATGAACGGTTCCCCTTTTTGAGTTAACATTGTGAGAGGCAATACGATCTTTGAAAAGTTCGAGATGAATCGACGGTAGTACCCAGCTAAACCAAGAAATGAACGAATTTCGGTTGGCGTTGTAGGCGCTCCCCAATTTTTGATGGCTTCAATCTTGGCAGGGTCGACATGAATGCCTTCCTTGTTAATGATGTGACCTAAGAATTGAACTTCCCTTAGCCAGAATTCGCATTTGGAGAATTTGGCGTAGAGTTGCTCTTTCCTCAGCAGATCCAAGGTAAGCCTGAGATGAAGCTCATGGTCGGCTTTAGAGCGGGAATAAACGAGAATATCGTCAATGAAGACGATAACAAACTGGTCCAGGTATGGACGACAAACGCGATTCATGAGATCCATGAACACCGCAGGGGCATTCGTCAAACCAAAAGGCATGACTAGGAACTCGTAGTGTCCATAACGAGTTCTGAAAGCGGTTTTCGCGATGTCGTCCTCCATGACGCGTACTTGGTGATAACCTGAGCGTAGGTCGATCTTGGAAAAGTAAGTGGCTCCTTGCAGCTGGTCGAAAAGATCGTCAATCCTTGGTAATGGATACCGATTCTTGACCGTGAGTTTGTTAAGCTCACGATAGTCTATGCACATCCGGAAAGATCCGTCCTTCTTCTGGACGAAGAGGACTGGAGCTCCCCATGGAGATGAACTAGGGCGAATAAAACCCTTGTCTAGTAGTTCCTGTAGCTGGCTCGACAATTCCTGCATTTCTGACGGAGCCAAACGATACGGAGATTTTGCCACGGGGGTTGCACCGGGAACTAATTCGATGTGGAATTCGACTTGTCGGCTAGGAGGTAGTCCGGGTAAGTCTTTAGGAAAAACGTCTGGAAATTCACGCACAACGGGGACATCAGAGAGCTTCTTCCCCAAAGATTTCTTGATGGAGACATGAGCTAGGAAGGCGAGACACTTCTTTCGAATGCATCGCCGAGCTTTAAAGCAGGAGATTAATTTCAGACATCTACCTGATCTTTCTCCTTGAATAATTATGGACTCGCCAGAAGAACAAGGAACGCGAATGAGCTTCTCAGCACACACCACTTCCGCGTGGTTGATGGACAACCAATCCATCCCAACAATTACATCGAAACTTCCCAATTGCATAGGGATGAGGTCAATGTTAAGAGACGTCTGATCAAACGTAAGCGTGCAATTGCGAACGATTTTGTTCACTTGGGTAGACTCTCCGTTTGCCATTTCGACAGAGAAAGCGGGGTCTAAGACAGAGGTTCCTAGATTAAGCAATGGGACCAACTCGCTAGAAATAAAACTCCTATCTGCACCCGTGTCAAATAGAATAGAAACCCAGAGATTGTTAAGGATGAACGTACCAGTAATGACGTCAGGATTTTGGCGAGCTTCAGCAGCGCCAATAGTAAAGGCTCGGCCTCGGGCCGGAGGAAGATTTGCAAGACGAGGACACCTGCTCTTGAAGTGGTCCGTGGCTCCACACTCGAAACAGCCTCGAGTGTTGCTGGGTTGGGAACTGCTGCTCTGTATTGCCAGTTGATTACCTTGAAATCTGCAGCGTTCCGCTAGGTGCCCCAAACGTCCACAGTTCATGCATTTCCAGCACGGGGGTTCCGGCAGGGTGATGAAATTGGCAAGTGCCGCACTTGGGGTGAACCCCAGTGTACTCCCTCTTTGGCCTTCCGGAAGGGGTGGGAGCAGGAGCGACAGAGCTGATTGGGGTTGCGGGAGTAACCATCGCGTAACTGCTAGCCTTACGCTTTTTGATGCGGTTGATCTTTTTGGATGAGCCCTCAGCGGCCTTGCCCGTACCTTTGGCTAGGACCCCAGTCTTAACCTGGTCCTGGGTCAGTCGGGCAGCTAGTTCAATGGCCGCTTGTAGGGTTGATGGGTCAGCCCCGATAACGATTCCACGGACAGTGTCAGGTAGGCCATTGATGTAAAGCTCAATAGCCCGGGAGGGAGGGGTGACCAAGTGTGGTACGAGAAGGGAGAGCTCGTGAAAACGCTCCGTGTACCCTTGGTGATCAGCGCCCTTCATTCTGTGCACCCAAAACTCAGCTTCAAGTTTCTGCACCTCACTGCGAGGTACGAACTCGCGGGTAACCAAAGCTACAAATTCCGACCAGGTCATGGCCAAGGCAGCCTCACGCCCGCGGGTTCTTATCTCGTTGTTCCACCAGGTCAGCGCGCGTTTAGACAACATGCTTGCCGCGTGCGTGACTTTCAGTGTCTCAGGGCACGAGCTAATAACAAAGGCAGCCTCCATCTTTTCGATCCACTGGAGGAGACCAACGGCGCCTTCTGAACCGCTGAAGCTGGTGGGTTTGGTAGCCATGAAGTCCTTGTATGGCTTATTTGCTGGTTCATTTGCGTTCTGAGCTGGAATTTGGTTGGCCCCAGAGGTTCCTTCTTGCCTCAGCCCCTGGCTGATGGCTGTTACCATGCCTGGTAACACAGCCGCGATCTGCTGGGCTATAAGGTTGGCTAGATCAGCGGAGTCCAAGGGGGCGGGTGCACGTCTGGGAGGCATTCTTGACAAAACGAAAAAAAGAAACGAGCGTTAAATAGAATCAATGACACGCCAAAGATTAAGAATAGAGGACATAGATTATACCAAGAACACAGAATGACATGGCTCAAGAGATTAACAGTTAATATGCAACACATAAGCACGCAGCACGTATATAAGTGTAGACATGTGATTGTGATGCATGAGCTATCTAGAGTCAAGGATCCTAGGTTATAGTCTAGGTCGGTTTCCTAATTCCCTATAACCACTGGCTCTGATACCAATCTGTCACACCCCGATCGTGATGGCGGAATAATCGAGGCGCGGCGACTAAGTCGTGATTGTTGAGCACAATAGTATAAAAGTCTAAATGCATAAACATAACCAAAATGTCAAATATTACACCATCCAGGTAACATGAAACAAACTGTTTTAATACAAAATATCAAGTTTCCAAACAACTCCTAGACTAGCCTTCATCACTCTAAGGCCTCTAAACTTGCTAGGGATTTCTTGCTGCATTATTTCCTGAAAACATGTAACAAACTGTCAACTACATAAAGTAGATGAGTGAATTCATAGGTTTAAAGAAAAAGAGTTTATACACAAACATACTAGTATAGGTTGTAGGGGTTTATATATAGGGTGTACCTGCGGCTAACCCACCACTCCTACAACTTATACTACTATGTTTGGATATAATACCCGGTTTTAAGATGGTTTGTAAGAAAAGGTCTCTTGGTTTTCCCAAAGAGGTTTTTGTAGTAAGTAAAACATGAAATGTTCTCCTGGACTCTCGGCGGGCTTATTATTCTCCCATTAGAGTCGTTTGTGATAAGATTACTCAAAGATTTGTCGTCTCCCAACGGTACATGTAGCACATAGCAGTTAAGCATAAATAAGGACATATAGATTTGAGCATGCTAAGTTTACTAGATAAACCAACACCAAGATCCCACTGTTTACTAGTATCCAAGATGATGGTGAATAAATGATGATGATGATGAATGATGATGAAACTCAATGATCACACAAGACTTGATTGATCCTACGCAAGGCTTAAACCAAGACTACCTCGTTCTTGTCATCCAGGACTCAGCTAGGTTCTACCGAGAGTAGGATAGGCTCCCCAAAGAATCCTGGGTTCCCTTGGTCCCTACCGAGACTAGTATAGGTCCTCAAGAGTTATGGATTTCACCGAGACTAGTATGAAATCCCATGAGTTACGAGTGCCACCGAGAATAGAATGCCACTCATGGTCGCGAGTTCTACCGAGAGTAGAATAGACTCTCGCGTCCAATTCAACTCATGATGCTTTGATCTCTAGATTTCCATGCTGACACAATGACTATGATGATATGAATATGATTCCCATTCCCATGATGTCAATGTTCATAGAATTTCCCATACTCATTGATTTCCAATGTTCTTAGATCTCCATAAGTTGATGGGTTTTCCCCATGTTCATAGATTTCCAAAGTTTATAGATTCTTAAAAAGCTTGTGGATTTCCGCACGTGTGTAGAAATCCAAAAGTTTATAGTTTAAAGAGGGTTTGCATAAATGATTTTATCCAAACGTGTAAAGTTACCATGTTTCCACCCCATAGTTTTGAAAAGCTTAAATAGGGGCTATGAACTCACCTTGATCTCGGGTTAGGATGGTGCTACAATAGATCTCCTTAGCCTAGAGTTGAACATAAATATAAGGTTAACAACGTGCTATAAGTCTAAGAAAACGAGCTTACGCGGCCTCGAGCAAAAACTGGGTTTTAAAGACGAAACAGCTTGGTTCTGGCTTGATTCGATCGAATAGGAACACGTTCGATCGAATAGACACACATTCGATCGAATCTGTGGCACACTCGATCGAACTAGAAACACATTTGGTCGAACCAGTTGGAAAAACTCGTTCGGTTCGAACATGGAACTTGTTCGATCGAATAGACACTCGTTCGATCGAATACGAAACTCATTCGGTCGAATGAGTTGGAGACCATTCGGTTGCTTTCCTATTCGATCGACTGGACTGATTCGATCGACTGGACTGATTCGATCGACTGGTTCGATCGAATGAGTCTGATTCGACTCCTTCAAGCTGGGCGACGGAGAAACCTACGGGTTTTTCAGATTTTCCAGATTTTTGACCCAAAATCGAAGTTTTTGACATGGAAATGCTCGGGATTGAAAGGGCTATCGATTCCTAGTGATTTTAACACAAAAGCCTGCATTTTGACACCAAAACAAGACGGTTTTTGACCCGAAAACTCTAGAAACGAAAGTGGGTGTTTTTGCTCGATTTGAGGCCGAAAATGGTTATGAAAATGGATGATTTTCAAGAAGATCTTACCAAGAATAACAACAAACAGATTTGTGGACTCGGATTTGAAGTTTGAAGACTTTCTCTCTCTAGTTTCTCTCTCTAGAATGAGAGTGTTTGGGTGGGAAGTGTTGGTGGAAATGAAAGAGATGGTGTAAGAATACTTGATTTTCCGCTTAAATACTCGGGTTACTCGGGTTCGGGTTTAGGCTACCGACGGGTCAAGACTAGTCGAGTTCATAAGTTTTTAAACAAACTAAAACTTTTTCAGCAAAACTTTTATAAAACCATTTTCCGAATAATTATTTGAAATCTTTTTAAATAAGAACATTTAATTTTTCGAAAGCATAAAAATTAATATTTTTCAGGCGTAAATGTCGTTTTATAAAATAAACATTTTAAATGATAAAAGCAGATTTTTCCAATGATATGGGTTCCGAACTTATCGTCCAGAATCCCAAAGTCTATAGTTTCCGATGATTTCACGATCCTAGTTTACCAATCGAATTTCAGGGCGTTACACCGTGTGTCAAAAAGTAGAATTAAACTCATGTGTTAGCTCGACACACAGAATCGAGTCACACGAAAGCACCTGGGCCCATCGATCCGTCAGTAAGTCCCTGATCCTTGCCTGAATACCCAGCGTACTCAATAACCCCCAATAGAAACTCTTGTGTCAGAGCAACTGCATCCCTCGTATCCTCATAAACATGGTCAACTACTCCGATAATAAACCAAATATGACCACCATGTGCTGGGTCCTCTGACCGTCCCCAATGATATCCTCTCTAACATTGTAGATGGTAATCGGTAACTTCGGTCTGTCGTAATGGATCACACAGGCTGGATGTGGCATCCGCTCAATGAAATGCAGGGCATCAGGTGCACCCCTAGGAGCAGCAACCGGGACACGACGGCTGCACCCTCTGGTCTGTCTCTGATGCTTGCGCCCGACGGCGCGTGATGATTCTGGAATATCTGACATATCTGCAAAATAAAACCATTCAATTAGATATGTGAACGACAAATTGTGGCGACAACCGTATGGTATTTCTGTAACGGTCGTCCCAGACAATAAAATAATAATAATAATAATAATAATATAAAATGAAAAATAAACAAGGAAGAAAAATCCGGGAATACCCAACACACATATTCATCAAACAATATCGTTCCGCCCGAATGGAGATTGAGTACAGGCGGTTCAATCAATATTCGTTTAAAACGCAAACTACAAAGTATATCCTCGAAAACTCACTCTATAAACAAATACGCAAATGACTCGATATAATTACATAACACACTAAAGAATTATTAACAGACAGAGTTAAACACACATATATACTGGTTAACAGATGACTTGAAAAACGTGCTAGCAAAATCAACATGTTGGTGCAAAATATAATATAACAAGTCGAGTTTCTACTTTAAATACAAAGTCCAATATTATGAAAGCACGTTCAAAATTAACCGTTTAATTTCAAAAAATCACTAAAATAAAAATAATAATAAAATAATAATGATTTTCTTTTGAACTCAAAACCCGGCCTATCACATCATTCGTTTAACTCAACCGAAAACAAAAGTACAATATTCACACCTACACCACACTATATGAAACTGCAATACTAATAACAATTTTCACACCAAATCCACATAAACCCGGCAACCAACTTCAATAATTTCTGTTCTAACCAAGTTTAAGTAACTAACCGCCCATATCAACCCAAACCCGAGCCTAACCATACGCAGGAATATGAACAGTTTCGTACATAACAATTATACACAATATCACAAACAGAACCCAAAACTATCAAATATAAACCTGACTATATATCATACTCATAACCCTTCTCGACAACGCACAAACTAATTATAAGATTCAATTAAAACATACCTCAATATATGGTTAAGGACAACTATAAAAACGATCACTGAACACGGGTGGTGACGAACTATGACGGCAGTGGAGATGGGTAACAGCGGTATAGTGGTGATTGATGGTGGTTAATGGTGTTGGATCTTGGTTGTGATTATGGTGATAAGTGGTGGTGATTATGGTGATTGTGAGTAGTGATAGATAATATGAAGATGATGACGGTGGATGGATGGTGGATGATGACGGTGGTGAGTGGCGGTGGCGAAGTGTGATTATGATGAAGAGAATTGAGGGAGGATGATGATTTTGATGTTAATAATAATAATGGAGAAGCGGTGGTGATGACTGGTTTATATCATTCTTTTCAGATGTTTTTTAGACCTATCGTGATACGCGATGGTATAATTGATTTCATCGCGATAAGCGACCCAATTTAACCAAAACTAGTGTTTCAACCCATCGCGCTATGCGATGGGTTTAATCAAACGTCATCGTGTATCGCGATGACGTCATATATTCCGGGATTATGTTTATCCATCACGATAAGAGATGAAGGATGAATAAGCCATCGCGTACCGCAATAGGGAAACTTCACAAAAAGTTTTACGCTAACACGGGTCCGGACATCTTCCGACCCAACTCGTTTCGACATAACTATCACCCTAAACACATTTCCGAACTCAAAACAAACTTCATGTACCTAGAAAGACGTATATTTAACCAACTCTTACCGAACTCTTATGCAATGCACTTCACCATATAACTTCCCCACACTTGGTATTTGTTGCAAAAAAAACTCAAGACAACAATCAATATATGACTCAATAGAATGAAAACAAATTGGGAACACACTTACAAATCCCCTGGTTACCTCCCGGTCAACGCGAAATTACATGTCTACAGCTCGACAATGACTTGAATGCTCAATTATCTTCATAAAGCTTACCGAATCATTGTCCATGTTGTGAATGTCTTCCATTTCCAAGTAGGACTTCAGTCTATAACCATTCTTTGTCCACGTGGTCATCAAAATCCTTGATCTAATGTTACCGTGATTCCAAAATCAAACAACAAAATATAGGTCCGTCCAATTGCTTTTGAGCTTTCCTGTGAAGAGCTTCATTCTTATGTTGTATAACCAAACTTTTTGACCAAGTTCAAAACTCTTCAACCGGATTTTTGCATCGTGTACCTTCATCATCTCCGCCTTGTAAGCCGATGCACACTCGTATGCCTAGTTCTTAACTCCTCAATCTTGCATAACGCCAACTTCCTTGCTTTACCTGCATCATCATATGTGTTAACCTGTTTAGTAGCCCAATAAGCTCGTTGTGAATCTCAACCAGTAAATGACAATCCTTTCTATACACAAGTCTATAAGGAATTGTACCTGTCAACATTTTATAAGTCGTCCGATAGGCCCACAAAGCATCGGTTAAGCCCTCTAATCTTGGTTCAGGCTTAATTTATTTTTTACCCTGTCACCCCAACTTGACTTAAACAATTAAACTAGTTGATCAACTTATATGATTTATCCTCACTACAAGGTATACCCTCGTTATCAAGCAATACACCAATTTTCTTTTACCATAAATGAGTATGCATGATTTCATCTGTATGGCTTGCATATACCCCCGTTATCAAGTAATACACCAAGTTTCTTTTACCATGAATGAGTATGAATGATTTCATCTGTATGGCTTGCAGACATTGTATACCCTGGGGTCCGTTTTTTATTGGTATTAAGAAGCGCACAAGGGAGGAACAATGTATGACTAACAGCGTGTTTGATTAAGTTAGTATTGAATTTATACAAAGTACAATAGTAATCAACTTTATTGACTTATTAAGGGTTTGCTCTTAAAGCAATTTATTATTCAAATTTGTGAATACCCAGATGAAAAAAAACGCATAAAGACTCATAGTGTCTAGAAACTTGAAGCATCCCATCAAGACAGAATTTAAGGCCATAAGACCATACACAATCGAAGTGTTAACTATTACCTATACAGTTTATTTTAAATTTTAATATTTGGTGATCACACAGATTTAGGCGTGAGTTTGACAGACTATTATGTTTCTGCCTTCATCACCAAGACTTTTGTAAGAGACTAACACCTCTTTTAATTTGGTAATTTCTTGTGTTTATATCACATATTCTACCTTACTTGTTTGTTTATGACCCACTAATGCTCCAATACAATTAAGCACACAGCTTTTATGCTTATTTTTATACTAAATTTAGAATATAATTGATCAATGTACTATCATTTTCCCTTTTTGCTTCAAAACTCATTTTGAGGAGCACATTTTTTAATGTTTTTGGATTTTCAAAATATTAGAATGGTTTTGGATTTTATCTATACAAACACAAAGCACAATATTTTTCTATTTTTCCCAATTTTTCTCCCCCTAAAAATCAAAATATTAAAGAACGAAAAATAACAAACAAAATTGTACAAAAACATTAAAATGATTACCTGGGCTTTGGGATATCAGTAACTGATTTTAAACCATTTAAACCAAGAAAAAATGTGAATCTCGTTTTATCAAAAGCTTTGGTAAAGAGGTCTACCTTTTGATGATCATAAGCACCTTTTCAATATTGATTAATTTCTTTTCATAGCAATCCAATAAAATGATAACGAATTTCAATATGTTTTGTTTTAGAGTGGTGCACGGGGTTCTTCGTTATACAACTAGCAGCAGAGTTATCAATAAAATAGGAGTAGTAAGAAACTTCAAACCATAATCCCGAAAATGTTGTTGGATCCATAACACCTGTGAACAGCAACTCGAGGTTCCCACGTATTCGGCTTCGACGATTAAAGTGGAGACTTTTTTCTGTTTCTTACACTGCCAGGAAACAAGCCAATTCGCTATGAACTGACAACCCGCCCGTCGTTGACTTGAAGTTGATCTTGCATCCTCCATAGTTAGAATCTAAGAAAGCGTAAGATCAAACCTATCATCCTTGGGATACCATAACCCGATGTCAGGATTACCCCTTAGATAGTGAAAGATACGTTTCAAAGCCACTAGATGTGTCACTCGGGGACTCGCTTGATACTTGGAACACAAACAAACAGTAAAAGTTATATTAAGACGCAATGCAGTAAAATACATTAACGAACCAATAATTTCTCGGTAATGGGTCGGATCAACGATATCCTCCAATTCGTCCGGTGACAAATTGTGACCCACGGGAAGAGGAGTAGAAGGGACTTCTCCAACAGTTATCTTGAATTGGCTCAAGACATCGTTCACATACTTCGTCTGATAAATATAGATTCCGTCTTCAGACTGTTGAACCTGCAATCCTAAAAAGAAACTCATTTCCCCATCGAGCTCATCTCGAACTTGGTTTGCATCGACTTCTCGAAGTCCTTACATAATATGTCATTGTCGAGCCAAATATTATGTAATCAATATAAATTTGGACAAGGAGCAAATCTTCTCCGACAGTCTTGTAAAAGAGAGTACAATCCACAGTTCCTCGTTTGAAGTCACTATTAATCAGATGTTCAGAAAGTGTGCAATACCAAGCTCTCGGGGAGACCATATAAAGCCTTGTTTAAATGATAAACACGGTCAGTATAGTCCGGATCTTCAAAACCAGGAGGCTTCTTCACATAAACCTCTTCATGAAGTTCCCCATTAAGAACACACACTCTAAACGTCCATTTGATAAACTTTGAAGTTCTTAAAGGCATCATAGGGTAGAAAAATACATATAGCCTCCAATCTTGCAACAAGAGCATATACTTCAGTGTAATCCACACCTTCTTGCTGATTAAATCCTTGCACAACCAAGTGTGCCTTATTTCTAACAATGACCCCCGATCATCCTTCTTACACTTAAACAACCATTTTGTCGGGAGAGGCTTCTTAACCCCGTTCTGGCTTATCAATGAGATCTCATACACCCAGTCGTACAAGTTGTTGAAACTCTTCTTGCATTGCTTCAACCCATGAAGAATCTTGAAGTGCAATAAGAACACTTGTCTGCTCTACTTGAGATAAGAAGCAAATGTATCGAGCGATACTCATGATTCTCGAAGTATGCATGTCAGCATATTCACACAATACGTTATCGTCACATACATTAGCAACTTGATGTAATGTACAAACACCTACATTAAGATTACTAATATTGTTATCTTGAAGATGATACGTGTTAATCCGAACAGTCGCATTCTCAGGAACAACAATATTGTCTTCTAAATTAGTAATATATTCTTCGACTACTAGCTCATCCACTGTTTGAGATGTCCCTTCAACAAGTAACCTCAGTAACCTCTAAATTCTAACAAATGGAGCAAAAGAAGAATCTTCAAAATGAACATCATTTGAAGAAACAGAAATATCATCAGACGTCTCAGGTTGATCGTGTACCACGTCATTATAATACATAGAAAATCTTGGTATGGAAAACAAGTGTTCTTCCAAATAAGCACAAACCAAGTCTTCTTTTGGTACCTCAACTGATGGAGTAGATAACTTAAATAACTCCTAATAGTCAAACATCCAATCAGGTTCCTTACCAGCATGTGATGTAGTGTAGCTTTGACAATCTTCATGATACCATTATTCAACACAACCCGGGGAAAATTAAAGACAAGTTTCTTAGGCGAAGCATAACCCAGAAAGTAATCTTCAATCGCCTTTTCATCGAATTTACCTGCATCTCGTTTCAGCATAGTACAGGGACACCCAGATGGTTCGAGAAACTTTAAGTTAGGCTTACGGTTAATGAGTAGCTCATAACATGTTTTCTTGAGCTTCTTAACTGTTA